>NW_010240816.1:17683-29131 GCF_000690775.1 Eurypyga helias | reverse complement strand
GACTGCCATGACTTTTCAAATATTTCTATTTACATTGAATGTTAACGTAAGTAAAATGTAAATTTAAAATAAAATATCTTATAAGCATTTATGCAAGATAATAATAGGCATGTCTTATTCAAGTTTAATTGAATTGCCTTTAAAAGTGGGTTTAAAAACCAGTCCTCTTTCACTGGTAAGTGTTCCACATCAAGTTATTAAAGAGTAAATCTAGAGGATTTATTCCCAGTTTAAAGACATTTGCGTAACTTCATGTGTGATGAAATTTTGAGGTAGAATAAAATATTCTATTTTATATATTTTAATCTGCACTACATCTCACATAAAAAAGATTTGATGATTTGGCATAATCTTGTCCCATTTGCCTATAAAAGTAGTGTCAGGGAGCCAGATAGCTGATGTAGTCCTAATAGGTGACATCAACTGTTAGTCAACTGGTTTCTGCAAGGAATGCCTAATCCTGTTCTTGTCATCCTCATTCTGGCAATGTCTCTTGGTACAATCCAGTGTAATTTTGCCTGTGTGAGATGCTCTGTGATTCCCCACATCTCTGATATGTCTGCCTGAATCCAGTTTTTATTCTATTAGTGGCTTGATGCTGCAGTATACAGAATGCTATAATGCATGGGATTTCAGCCTTTGGTTGATTGTTCTATGAACCTTTGTTAAAAATCAGCCATTTATGTCCTGATTTAGAGTCTACTCCATATTCTGCATATCTTCAGCACAGCTCATGCAGAGGATGTACTGTAGCGCTGCAAAGAATGACTAATTCTTTCTCTATTATGATGACTCATTATTTGTTGTTCTAAGAAACCAGTTTCTCAAATCATGGCTCTCCCTTAAGAGGTTTTTTTTCTCCCTTTCTTCTTTTGACTTTTTTTCCTTTTTCCTATTTACTATTTATCAGTCTAGGCAGTTGAAAGACTTTTAAATTTTTCATATAAATTTTCCTCCAGAACCTTCCCTTAAGTATTGTCTGTAGAATTTTTACCTCCTACATGAAGATTTAAGAAAAGATCATTCAAGTATCTAACATGGTGAATAATTTAGCATTTGAAAGACATATTCTCTCAATGCTACAATTAAAGCACAGTTGCTCCTTACAATTATATATAAAGAAATTTTCTATCTAATCCTGTTGATTAATCATGTCTTCCTTTTTTCCACTGACTAGCTGTCTAAATTTACATGCCTTTTGCAATTACCTTAAGCACAGGCCTCCAAACTTCTGCTGTTATAGCTGTCTAATTAATGGTAGAAACAAACAGCTATGTGTTGGGCCTTTGATGAAATTTGGGTAATTTATTTCTATATTTAATATTTCATTTGGACTGATTCATGGCCAAGGCATGCAGCTGAGATGTTTTAGGCTGCAGATTTTGCTTATTTTGAAAATTCTGCAGTCTTTTCCTCCATTTCATGGTACACAGAAAAGTTTACTGTGCATTAAGTCAAAGTAATAAAATTATTGCATCTTTTGGTAATGTCAGCTACTTTGAACAATAGAATACTTTTGAAAACACCATCCAGCAGTACATTCTTGTGGCACACACTTTGGTTTTGTGAAATGATTGTTTTTGTTTGCTTTGGGTTGGATCTGTGGTTGTAAGCACATTTTTAAAATTGCCTTGTCATATCTTATTTTCTTTAAATCATTATATTTTTAATGTCTGTGGGCCCTGTGATGCCCAAGTTGGCTGAATCATTAACTCCTGGTTGAAAGAACTACAGATTTAAGACCTCCTCTCTCTTCCTGTTAGATCCACGTTGGCATGCAGTTTGAAAATCTGCCCCCTTGGTAGCTATGACAACTAGCGATAGATTCTGGGGTATTACACCAACTATGAAAGGTGGTGAATAGCAGAGAGGCTAAGAATTTCTCTTCAAGGTTAGCTACTGTCTCTTTTCCCACTGAATATCATTACAGCCTTGATAGTGAAGGCAGTCTACAAGTAACTCAAATTTAGGTCCAAGCTTGTTCGCATCCCAGATGCTGTATTTTTATGTGCAAGAGGCTGTAAAGAAACAAAAGAAGTTGGGGAAAAAAAAAAAAAAAGGCGAAATGTGGGTTTTTTTGAGGGTCTTTGATTTTTTTTTTTTTTCTTGATACATATCCATCTTTTCTGTGTGAGGCTCTCTTTTTAGTAAAGAATCCAAATGCGGACTGCAGGCTATGGCAACTTCATTGTCCATATGGACATGTATCTCCTCCTTGCTCAGCTGCCATCAGGTTCAGGAATTAGGGATGGAGGGGACAGTTTTTGCAGGGTGCCATGACTGTCAGCATCCTTTGTCTGATGGAAAGGGGATGGAAGGCGAGTTGACTTCCAGCATGTGAGCCAAGGTCCTTCTGGCACTTAGATTATGGAGAGAAACTGCAGAGCTCAAACAACCTGCTAGAAACTCCACAAATCGGATCTTCCTAGGGATGTATCTGACGTAGAAGAAAACCCAGATGTCCTGCTGCCTGCGCCTGTTATCCGAGCTGCTTTCAGCTACCTGGAAAGAGACAGCAAGAACCCTAGAGAACAGATCTGCTTGGCCCTCAGATCCCTCCAGGGCAAACAATTTGATTTTTGCTGTTTAGAGACTTATTTGTCTGGCTGTGCTCTTAGAGACAGGGGAAGTAACTTACCCTTGAAGTACTAAAACACTGTTTCATGTGTTTCTGCTGGACTTCTTATGGAAAGCAAGAAGACAGTGCCCACTATGATGGAATCCACTGCTGAGAGAGGAACAGAGAGGAGAGGGAGAGAACTGGCTTAATTGAATAATTTGCCCATCTGTAGGCAGTATTTATCAGATGAAGAAAACAACTTTATGTCCTAGCTTTCTTGATAAGAAAAGATCACTATCAAATGTGCCTACATTTGTTGGAGCTTCTTAGACAAACTGGTAGCAAGCCAGAGAAAATAAAATGGGCTAAACAGCCTTAGTCTGTGGAGTCAGCCACAAGCCAAAGGAGTAGTCCTAACCATCAGGAATCACCTGATGAAACCAAACCTGAAATCCCAAAAGCAGCTGCAGCCTGCAGGAGCGTGCAGTGGACTGGGACTAGGGCTCAGGTAGGTGCAAGGTAGCAGTGAGCAGCATGATACGGGGTATTTATCAATACAGGCTGAGGAAGCATGGAGAAGGGAAAGTTTAAGGAGCGGTTTGAGCTAGAATAATGAGGGTCTTTAGAGAATAATTCCAGGGTCTCTTCTTGTGCTCCAAGGGCTACAGTGACAAAGGATCAGAGCGCTTATTTCAAAGTTTTAGGGAGTGGCTGGGGTGGCTTGTGTTGCAGTCTGCAAATTTATGACTGGCTATGAGCATTTCTGGCATACAGGCAGTAAACCTGCATGGCTGAAGCATTTGCTGCCTGTACACAGCTATGCCTGTTTATGCTCCTGTCTTTCCAATTCACTCTTCCTAACGGAACCTACAAATGAGAAAAAGCTACAAGAAACTCTTTTACATCACTCTCAAGTCTGATTGGCGCAAAAGGAAGCTTGTGAATCCTGGTTTAATCAAAAGTTCAATGAAAATCTCGATCTGTGAATCACAGGGATGTTTACCAGCAATTTACTCCATTTCTGAACTTCCCCTGGTAATACACTAGGCTGTAGGGATGACAGAATGACTGTCAGAAAAATTCCTTCTGATACGCTTCTGCATTTCATGTTGTCTTCTACCACATTTTAAAATATTTTTTTAGCTAAAGAGGGTGAAAGCATTGAATAAGACCAGGGATATGAGCACTTAGAAATATTTCAATGGAGAAAGTACAAGCTGTAGAGATGCAGAAATAAACATTATGTCTGATGAATGTGGTGGATTTCTTTAAGAGCACACTAAATTGGCAGGCAGAAGTGAAACAAATACAAATAATCTTATTTGGAAGACAAAGATGTGTATCACAGAGGGAAAAGCAGTAACTGTCTCACAAGACCAATAGATCTTTTAAATAGACGTGTGTTCAGTATTTGACCTCTTTTTTCTTTTTGCTCCATCTTTCTTATATCTTCAGATTTCATTAATAAAATCATAAGACAGAAGCAAAAGAACAAAATATTACTGCTTCTGACATTAAAATAATGATTTTTTGTAACATGTATTGCATCTTAACATTTTGCTTGGCTGGTTGGTATCTTCTTGACAACATTTTCAGTCTGGTACGGGATACTCAAAGATAGTGCTGGTTTACTATCTGTCCTCTATTCTTTTTGAGACAGCCCAATATATGTCTGAATACTTGCCTAGAGGTTTGGGCAGTGTGGATGTCATCACGATATTTCATATGTTTATGTGCACTGCTCTTTCAGTGGAAGGATTAGTTGCTTCTGTGCGTACAACACGTGTTTATTCTGTTAATGTAAACTAATTCCATATGCCCACAACAAAACTCCGCTTGCTGCTGTCTCATCAAAATATTGGAGGAAGTCTTCATGGCTCTGATCTTTTTTCTTCTATAGAAGAAATCATAGTTGCCATCTATGTATCCGGGTTTCAAACATGCACAGTAACTGACCAGAATTCATAAAATTAGGCTTATTACTCACATTTTGGCCCTAAAGGCATTTCTTTTTATGGCGTATGCTCATGAGTCTTGTTATAGCACTAATGCAGGAAGTGCTAATTTCACCTTTTCTCCATAATGTTAAACGTCCAATTAATGAACATATGTTCTGGTTGAGTCTATCATACCTGCACAAAGTTACCTTTCAGCTCACACTCGCTCCAGTAGCCTGTATATATCTCTGTAAGTTATCTTGAGAGAAGAAATTGTTGTGGTATTTCTGAATTAATAACTTTTAATGATTTTCTTTTACCATAGGAAAAAAATCTTGAAGAGAAAGCCACCCTCCTTCAATTTAGGGGAACAAAACACAATGGGAATTTCCTTATCAGAAGCCTTTCCCCTACTTACTCATATAATTAACTTTTGTCTTCTGTATCAGGCTTATTAAGTTCACTGCTGTGTTTTGAAATTATGCCCTTGGACCTTCCATAGAATTAATTATCACCTCTTTGCCTCTGCATGTGGTCTGCAAATTCCACCCTTTATCGGAGGTTCGAAATAACAACTTTTTCAAATTAAATTTATATAAATGCTTTTGTAATATCTCAAAGTCCAATGACTTTTCTCTTTCAGTTAATTCTCTTGTGCCTTGGAGGCTTGCTTTTTTTTCTACTTAGAGGGTAAAAGAAGGCTTAGTATTGTTTGGGAACTGGGAGTCTTTGAAGAGGTTGTTGGACCCTGCGGTCAAAGCAAAAAGGAAGAGTTGGAATTACAAACACTTCTGTGTTTGCCTCATGTATCTTGATGCCCAAAAATGAAAAAAAAAACCCAAACCAAAACCAAACAACCCACCACCCAAAAACCCAAAACCAAAAAGCCCCAAACTACAATAAAAACCAAAAACAAACCAAAAAACCCAACAAGGTGAAAGATTTTACTCTAAGACTTTTCTTTCCTTGCCATTGATAAAAATTCCTGGATATCCTCATTATATTAGTGCTGATAGCTTTCTTCAGGAAAGGAATGAACTGTAGCTAATATTTGTGTTTTAATGCTAAATATTGCTGAAAATTACACGCTGAAAGAATGACTGTAAAGTTCTTAAAATTGAGGGGGTTTTCAACTAAAGGTTTTGAAATGCAGTGTAATTTTAAATGAAGTTGGGGAAACAAAGTAATTTTCACCTCTCTGTGCAAATTGCTGGTATTTTCTTAGTTTATTTGAATTAGGCAGGAAAGTTTATGGGACCTGGACACTTAGCTCCTTTGGGCTCCTCTGAAAATACCAGTCAAAACTTTCTGTTCTACATTAAATACTTTAGGAGGTGCCCTATCTGTATTGGGCCTGCTACGAGTTCAGAAGTTGGGGTTTCTAAATGGTATGTATTGTGCAATCTTAGTGTTGAGCTGTGTCACTCATGTCACCTGCAGAAATGTGTTTGAGCTAAGTAGAAGTTGGTATCCCAGCATTTTTGCCCACTTGGCTTGCTCTGACAGATTCTGAGGATATCTTGAAAATCCCACAGGTGGATTCTGTTGCTTGTTAAAGCAAGGCAATCAAAGAGTCCTTGATATCTTAGCAAATGTTTTGTATTCTCTTTCACTGATACTGCACTTCTAAAAATTATTTTTGGATCTTAAAATTCTTGGGGAATATGTGCAGGCAAAAGATATGGTCATGGAGACAAATCCAGCCAAGATGTACTTGACAGATAGGAAGTTAGTCACCAGTGCGATTTTGTTTCTTGGATAACATCAGTCTAAAACAACAGCCTAACTCTGGAGAAGTTTAACCATGTTAGGGTTATGGACACACTCATGTCCTTTGTTAGTACTCTAAAAAAGGCAACTTGCCTATTCTTCAGTGTTAACCTTTTTGTTAGCTATCTGTAGATGCCTGTCAGTAGATTTTTCAAAACTTTAATTTAACCTACCTGTTATGCCTAATGGCTTAGATAATTATTGCTGTTTCCTCCTTTATTGCTATCTGGATCTGCTACACTTGTCCTTTCCTAACAGGCTGAAAAGCAGAGATGGAAGGGAAAGGTCACCGTTGCCTACACGTTCCTTCTAAAGTGTACAAATTCTTCCTTCACACAAGGCCTTGTTGGCCTGATCTCACTGCTCTAGCTCTTCAGATCTGCTCCTCCTCCATTATCTGTCATGCTTATAATAATTATCCCCATTGACTGTAACAAAAACTTTTATAGCATTTAATGATGTCACCTTCATTCCTTTACTGACTCAATCCACAAGCTGCCAGATGTTCTCCACCTGCCAGTACTGATCTCTGCTAATCGAGATCTTTATGCAGTTTTCCAAACTGTTTGCCAAATTATTTGAAGGTATGCTTTATATTGAAATGGCATGTAAAATGGCATCAGACTTAGTGGTTTTTTCTTCATTAAGATGACAATATTTCCATCAGATTCATTCAGTTTTAACTGCCCTTGACTTAAAGGCATCACTAGAGATTCTAAACAGCTTAGGAGAAGACATTACTTCCAAAAGATTAAAAATCTCTGTTGGGAATCCATCTGTGCCTGTAGCTTTCTTTTGTGTTGACAAATACTTAATTACCTGGCTAATTTCTTGATGCAGAATTTCTGTCTCCTATCTAAGCTGCTATTTCTAACTTGGGAGGGATTTTCCCCATCGATAGTGATGCAGAGAGGTATTTCCCTTGGTGGAAAAAATATAATTGTGCAATGTGTAAGTTTAGCCTGATGGCCTCAGTATTAGCCAACGTGGTTCTTATGCTGGTTGTTTTTGCATTTTAGAATTCTTAACTGCAATTGTTTCTTTGTAAACTGTCAAGTCTGCTTTATTATGTTTCCAAAGAAATCTCTCTGTGAATTGGATAAGAGACTTGCCTTCATTATTTTTTGAGGTTGCTGAAGAATTTTGCTCTGCCTTTTTTTTTTTTTTTAATTAGTCACTAATCAAATAGTTAAAGAGCCATTTTTAATGACATCTGGCTGGTGATAGAATACTTGAAGCACGTTGTTGCTTGCTGTCTAAAAATAACAGTATGGGCTTTATTACGAAGCAGAGGAGCCCAGTGTGGATAATCTGAGATGGAGTCATGCCTAGTTCTATAGGTCTGTAGTTCAGAACCTGTGTGCAAGTGATAATTATCAGGAATAAGTTAAAATTAATTCACAGACAAATAAACATGAGTTATGGTATCTGGAGCACAGGGCTCTACTGCCATTTTAGGCAATGTTTCTTCACAGGCAACATTCCACTGTCCTGGGCTGCAAAATCTGGGCAAATTTCTTACAACTGTGGTGTCTCATCTTCTTCATGAGCAAAGGAAGCATCAGAAAAAGTAAGAGTGAACCCTGTTGAGTCAAAGGCGTGTTTTTAGTCCTGGCTATTTCAGCAGTGCTTTGCAATGTGGCTTGAAATCTTTGGCTACAAAGTGGCACCAGAATGAAAACTATTCAGATTGAGTTTTGGTCCTAGTGTTCGTAGAGCCCATACTGAGAGAACAGTTGTATTAACTCCTAACGATCCTACTGAAAATAAACCCAGCACTGAATGCTTTCATTTTAAAACAGATTAGCCAAAGGCAACATCACAAATCAATGGTCCAAATGCAGCCTTCCAGGATTTTTGTAGATTGCACCAAGCCTTTGGGGATTTTGATTGTGCAAACCACAGTATAGGAAGGCTGGCACTGATCTCATTGCTGCTACAGCCTCTGACAAAAGCACGCAAACTAGTGAACAGCTTTAAGTATTAATCACGTCTTTCTTCATTCTCCCATATTTAAGAACTATTCTGGGCTACAAGGGTTAGTTGAAGAGATGGAAGGCACTGACTCAGAGCTGACGGTAGCTTGCACACCAGGGGATATGGCAGTCTTGCATTCTCATTTTGTGCCCAAAGAAACTGTGGATGCAATTAAGATATTAAATTCAAGGAAACTGTATACTGTAGCTGGGGGAGTTCAGTAAATACTTCACAGATCAGCTAATCCTTCTTTTATTGCTGACTTCAATTAGCTCTTTACATACAGGTACGGTGTGCTTTTTCCTTCAAACAAACACCAATGTTTTCCATAGTGGATTGAAGTGGCTTTGAGCCACACTTGGCAACAGCACTCTTGCCTTTTCTGACAGTTCCAGCACTGCTTTCCAGGCTTGTGGCTCAGCTACAGCACTGAGAAAGAGCGCCACGGCAGGAAGGCTGCAGAGTCCGGTCATGCCAGAAGGAGAATGGAGGTCACTGTCCAAACCTCACCCACTGGGACAGCGTGCACTCATTGGAACCCCAAATCCGCCTTTCTCTTTCTCTTGACCTGCACAGATCAGGAGCAGTTCTTGGGTGCTGTGCCTGGGATGCTGCAGCTGGGGCCACAGGTCTGTCAAACACAGAGTGTGCATGCGTCTGTGCGTGCAGGTGCACACGGATTATAGGGAAATTACATCCGTTCCTCATCCTCATCTTTTACTCAGGTTCCACTTGAGGAGAGGCTGCCACTGCTTTCCAAACAGTTATAAACCAAACCTGGGGTTAGACTTCCCTCTTTGACTTCGGTTCAGAACTGTCAATTGGAAAACTTTTATCCAGAGGTGTGTGTGAACCTCTGGCTTCTCAAGCTGGTCTGAACATACTGCTGCTGCCCTTGCTTTCCAGAAAAAGTCACAAATCGTTTAAAGAAGAAAATGAAATGAAATTTCCCAAGAAAAGTGTAAACATTCAGAGTGTTGCTCAGCAGAAATATGCTGTGGCCTCTTTCCACAGGGAAGGCAGAGGATATTGGGATTTCACTCTTCTGACCTCTCAATGGAAAAAAAGCGTGCCCAACCCATGTAACTACATTTTGGTGTCAGCCTTCAACAGCCTTCCCAAAAAAGAGAGACGAAGGCTCCCTTCCCCTTCCTCCTGAGCACAATTTTGATAAAGAACAAGAAGAAAAAACAAACAAAAAAAAAGGTATTACCATGTCGTCATTGCATGACAGACAACTATTCTTAATTTTTTGAACTTTCTTCTTGGAGGCTTGTAAATACAACAGCCTCTTTTAAAAGCTCAGCAGGGAATTTTCTGAATCCACGCACAACAGTCCTTCACAGGAAAATACGCATTTCTGCTAGTGCAGCCGTAGCTGTATCTCAAAATCTCGATGCTAAGCAGGCGTCGTGTTCAACCGGGCATCTTGTCCGTGCTGCTTGCTCTTAAGGTGCAAACACTGCAAGTCACAACTCCAGTCCCAGACAAGCAACTCGGTTCTGCCAAAACAGAAATACGCTGCTAATTTTCCTCTGTGACGGTATTGCCACACCGCCATCCCACTTGACATCTGATCATATCCGGACAGACTTAATGCTTTAAAGTACGAGACATCAGTGAAAACAAAGACAAGGGTGGCGGTGGGGGGTGCTTGACAGCAGGATGGCGACGCTCCAAGCTTTCAAGGCCAGTCCCTGGCAAGCAGTGAGAAATTTTGTTGTAAGAGCAGCCAGCAGAACTGCCCCGAGGCACACGTTCGCCCTTGGGAGGGGCACCGCAGCAAGCTGGGTAGGAGGCTGTTTGGGTCAGGAGGAGATGCTGCCCTGTTGTGAGGGGAAGACCCCAAACTCCCTTCATATCGAGGAGCAGAGCAGTGCAGGGAGCAGCACTGGTGGGGCAGGGGGCAGGGTAGAGAAATGAGAAGGGTTTAATGTGATACAGGTGCTGCTGTAATTTGGAGTGGCCCCGAAGGGGGTCGGGGCAAGAGATGTCCGTGCCAACAGCAGTGTGGTACTGAGGCGGTTTTGATGTCCCAGGGCGCTGGAACCTCCTCCAGGCCTTGGGATGGCCCGTGCACTGAGCAAGGTGTACATCCAGCCCTTTTCCGGAAGGTGTCCCACACGATTTGAAAGCAGAACCTGTATTACACTGGAGTTGCCAGCCAGCTGTTTACTAGTGTAAATAAGGTCAAATTTAGAAAGATCAATCAGCCTTTTGTGGTTGAATTGTGCGTTCTGCATTTAATAATATGCAGCCATAGGTGCTTTAAAAGTACATGAAAATTACAGGTACGTGTTCTGGAGTCTGCTCTCCATGAGTAAAGGTGCCATTTGCTTCCCTACTGGCCTTTAAACTTCAGAATTGCCTATAAAGGTTGTGGAAAAGACACAAAACTCAGGATTTTTGCTGAAAATAGAATGCTTATGTCTTTTCAAGATAAGGATGTGTAAAAAAAAGCCAGTGGCAAAGCTTACGACTGAACGTCTGTGTCACAAGCACGATGGTACCGCAAACCACAAATAATAATCCCAGAGAATAAGGGAGGATAATAATCCTTTCTATGCATTTCTTTCTGCTTTCCCTTTGTAGGCTGATGTCATCATTATGAATTGTCAGTTCCTGGGATCACAGCTAACGCTCTGGTGGTTTTGTTACAAAGATAATTCATGTAGTGGCAGAAGCTAATTGTTCTTTGGATTTGTCCTTCACTGTAGAATTTTATGAATAAATTTGTAAGTGAATTTGAACCTTATCTGAGCTACTTGGGCTTGTCCCCTGGTGCTGCTAGCTTTATTCCCAGGTTAAACCATCCATCTAATAAAAGTTCCTGCTTCCAGAATTAGCTAGGGGGGGACTAAGAAAAGCATTTGACACTGTAAAATGGAGAAGGAAAAGTACAGTAGTGGCAGCCTTAGGTTTCAGAAACGCTTTCATTGTACTGTCATCAGCTTTTCCAAAAGCTGCAGTAGCCTCTGGTGACCTGTCTGCAAACACTTCCATTACAAAGAATAATAGGTGAGGCCATCCTTTGTCAGCTGTCTTTCAACATGTGCTTAGGAAAATAGCAGAATGTCTCATCAGACAAAAGAAAAGCAAGGAGAAGTATAAAGGAATGTTACCAATAGGCAACAGTGTAATTGTTGGATGGGGATGATACTGCTTATAATTCTGATTTTCCTGCAGTTGTCTTCGATCCCAGCA
>NW_010240816.1:12099-17644 GCF_000690775.1 Eurypyga helias | reverse complement strand
TCTGAACCCAGCGCTATTCAACAGTTTTCCCTTTAGTATACGAGGCAATTTACCATTTCAGTTGGCCTTGCAGTGACTGAAATATTTAGGGGATTTGTGTAGTGACAGAAATAGATAAGATGTTTGAGGCAAAAGGCTTAGCTCTGTTTAGGAAAATCTCCATGGGATTTAAGAGGATGCACTGATGTAATACAATTGGTGGGTTTATTAAAATTCTTTCTGAATAACATCTATGGTAAAAGTATAGCCTATTCCCATTGCAAAGTCCATCCCATCTCCTAAACCCCCACATAATATCCTTCCTGAATGAGTTAGAAACCCATCCAGAGATGTAAATAATATAGCAACTACAATGAATACAGAAATATTTTGGAATTCTATTTATTGTCTTTATATACTTGCTTATAGCTGTGAAAATCACCAACAACTAGATCCTCCAGTGTAAGCTAAAGCTTGAGGTAGTTTCATGTCATTGTTTAAAACAAATAATGTCAGAAGTAGCAGATTATCTGCTTGTTTATATACAATTTCTATCTTGCTTAATCGCAGTACACAAATGACAGTGAGACTACTGGTAGTCAGTGTACTACCGTGTCCAAACACATCTATGTCTATGTGCAAATGGAAATATGAACATGTCTGCACTCACTGATATGGAACTAGATTGCAAACGCACACACACTGGTAAAAGATTATTATTAAGGATGCACTCTAAAGCACTCAAAAAGCTAAGAAATACCAATAAATGAATGTTGCTGGGGCAACCTTAATTTGGTTTCCTGGTGTGTCTGATGCAACTGACGCTGTTTGGGAATTTTCCTATACGATGTTTTTGTCACAAAATACCAGTCTATCAAAACCATGCACACATTCCAGTTTTGACAAAACTTTTCTCAAGCTCAGACTGGAATCTTTATTTACCGTGAGAGATTCAATTTAGGGCTGGTTCAGACCAGTTTTGTATACCTGTTTTTCTTTTTTGTTTCCAGGAGGGAGCCCTAACTAGGCAACTTCCAGGTGACTTCTGGGGCCTGGCCACTATATTATTTCCCTGGATTTCCTGGTTTTCTGATTTGAGGCTGTAGGACCATGTTGCAGAAATGCTGAGTGCTCAGAGCTGCAGCTGTAGTTGGTGGAAGCTGAGCTTTGAAAATACAGTGCTAAATAATCATAAGAAACAGGTTGCAGACATTTGAAATTGCTTACCAACTTCGAATATCTCTGCCTCTCTTCTCAATCTGTGAAATGATTCATTAACATTTGTGTACCACTCCAGTACTATTATGGTAAGCACCACAGAAAAGCCCTTGAGGAAATTTCGTATTCTTTTTTCAGAGCAGGCTTGTATGGTGTTCGATGAATAACGCATTAGGCAACAGTGTATTGAACACGAAAAGAATAAAATATTAAACACCTACAGGGCACTGTCCTTCCTAAGTAATTGAATGAGGCAGAGGTCTTGTCAGAAGAAACCTCACTGTGACAGTGTCACCATACATGATGACAATACATATGTACGACAGAGGTTGAATTAAGGTTGCACAGGGAGCCCGAATGCTTGGTTTTCCTCAATCTTGAATGCTTAACTTTGTTGTCTTTTAGAAGAACAGTATTAAGGTGGGCTTTCTGGGGATAATGCATGTATCACCTACAGAAAAAATACACGCCAAATGTTTGACAGATTTCATTGGGATGAGTTTGGTTGACCTTGTTATTTCTAAACAGTCAGTAACTGAAATGATATTTAATTAATATGTTTATTAAAGTACATTGGTCCGTGCAAGAGTTGGAGAAGCAATAATTTTTGCCATTAATCTGTTTTTAAGGCTTTCATTCAAAGCTGAGATAAGATCTTCCTTGTACACAAGAATAGCCCGTAGTTACCCCCAACAACTCTCCATTGCCCACTTGCTGGAATTTTGCACCAGCTGTGGCCTCCTTTGAACCAAAAGAACTGCAGTGAAACTCACGGTGGAGGCAGGGACAGGTGAGAAAGAGGTGAAGGAAGCTCAGAGGGTGAAGGTGCCTTTTAAATTCAGGTGTCAGTGGCTCAGTCTCTGGAGTTTGCCACTTGTCTGAGAACACCACATCATCAAGGGATGAGTCCTGAGCACACATGTAGCACCGCTGAGATCTTCTGGATTTGCAACCTGATTTCTTGATGCCTTGTGAAAGTGGGAATTGTCTTTTTTTTCTGATTAAAAAATCAGCCTTCCCATCAGTAATGAAGAACAATAAATCAAAAGCTAAATATAATTCTTCAGTGCAGTGATGGGACAGGGGCCAAAAGAAAAAAAAAACACATAAATTCTTCTATTCTGTATAGTAAGATCTACTCAGCACTGCCACAAAAAATCTTCCTTTTTTCCAAAGCGTACAGCCAGAGTTTCCTTTTAACCTCTTGCAATGGAGCTCCTATGCAGCCCATATGTCTAACTCTTCTGCAGTGTGCCCAGGTCCCTTCATTCAGAGCATCAAAATCCTCAACCACAGTGTTTTCTCAAAGAACACAGCTTTATGCCAGCCAACCCAAGAGTACTATTCTTTCTTTTATTTATTTAGTAGAAAGACTCTCCAGAAGATGGGGAGTTGGTGTTTAGACATTTAGTGGGAGCAAAAACAAAGAGAGAGAAATAGTGTTACAAGCAGGATTACCTCCAGTACCACAGGAAAACCTCTCCTGAGCAAACAAGTATTTATATGAAACGGCTATTACAGGCTATGAAATGCCCCTGTCACCTCCAAGCAAATATGTTTAAGAATGAATTGTCTTTATTCAGCAGAGATCCATTATAGGAGGTGAGCAGGGATTTCTGTGCTTTCTGCAAAGGCATAGGTTATACATTACCCTCCCTGGAATGTCCATGAGAAAGTTACTTAATACTCTGAGCAGTACTTACAGGGAAAGGGAAGCAACTGTTATCACTTGGGCTCCCCTTGGGGGATGCTGTGATGATAACTTTCCTGTTTAAATTTGGGAAATACATAGCACTTAAATGAATGAACTTCATTGTCTTTGAAGTTTCCTATGTGAGTCATGGTGAAGATGCTACATAATTACATTAAAATTACGGGGACAGGAATCAGCATGCAAACAGGCCATGGGCAAACATATAGTTAGGTGATTCTATCAGCTATACAAATGAAAATTAGCTCCCTTTCCATGCTACTTGCCATGCTCTCTGTAAGTGTTACATAAGTTAGTGATAATATCTAAATATGTTTTCAGAACTTAGAAAAATCTTGCCAGGAGAATAAATCAGTGTAAAAGCCTTACAGGAAATCTGCTGAAAGCCAGTATTAGTAATTCATTTAACATCAAACCTGCCAAGCATGCCTATTTTGGGGGCCCAAATACAGAAGCTAAGTGCTCTAGCAAGAGCACATTTCCACCACTGTTGCATTGGCTCACCACCTTGTTTTCACATTTCCAGTGTAGCATGGAGGCACATTAAACAGACAGTGGTAAGAGAGCTGGCAGAGTGGCTGGGAAGTCAAGAGGTGTTTAGAAAAGGTTTGCTAGAGGAACAGAGGTACAAATATCTTTAATAAACTTCAGAGCTTGTCTAACGCACACCAGGGCTACGAGGAACCTGAGCAAACTCAGATTACGCCACACATTTTTGCTCCTGGCTAACCAGAGTGTTAGAGGACTATTAAATGTTATTGATGACAAATGAGAGCTTCCTTTGGATCAGCTCAGAAGTTTGAAGGGGAATGCAATTTTTTTTTTAACCCTCAGAACGGTTTGAAGCCTGTTGCTCCCTGTCGCCCTGGGCATTTCTCCCCATAGAGGGCAAGGAGGAGGGGACAGAGGGAAGGAAGTCTTGCAGAACAACCTGAGAACAAGTTTCAACACTGACCACTGCCTGCTAGTCCTTTTATTTATCACTGTTCTCTTTTCTTTGTTATGAAAGGAAGTCCAAGTCTTTCCCCATGGTAAAGTACATTATGTTTTGTGATGGGCAACTGGAACATATACTAAATGGACAGTTTTTCAAAATCAGTGTTCTGCAGCTTCTCTCCAAGTGCAAGCAGAACTGCAAATATCAGAGGATGAAGTATGTGTGCACTCTTGTTTTATCTTATAGACGATTATCAATAAATAATACATGAATTTCTATTTAATTTCTTAATAATGTCAGCAGACCAGACAGATTTTCAAAGTGCAGTCAGGTTCCTTTTCTAAAATGACTTCTAACTCTGCTCTCCTTAATTTGGGGTTGCCTCTGCTGCAGAAACAGCATGGCCAGAATCTGCAAGTTGGAGTGGCTGGAGCCAGCATCCCCAAGCCCATATTTAGGCATCCAAAGAAATGGTCTGATTTCCAAAACTGCTGAGCAGCCAGCAGCCTTAATTGGAGTCCATGGGAACTGTCGGATGTTCAGTGCATTTGAAAAATCAGGTCACTTATGTAAGCAACTAATTGTTGCTGTAAGAGCCCAACTTGGGCACCTAGTTTTACAAGGCCTTGATGTCACTTTGCCCAGAAACCTTTCAAAGCCAGGCATCTGGCTTGAGCTCACTGCTGACCTGAGGGGAGGTCCTGACTCCTGTTTGCATCTGGGGAAACTGCCTGCGGTGGGCTGGGGTTCACCCCATCTCCCTTTTTAAGATGCTCTGGCGAGGCACCTGTGCTGGGTTGGTGGGTATGCAGCCGCACTCTGTGGTTTGAAGGCAGTGGCCCCACTGGAATGCAATGACCGCACTGAGAGCCGTCCACCTGCAGGACACCTCCCTGGACCCCATCGGCTTCCTCTGAGCCAGCCGGGACCACCAGGATCCATCCCCAGAGACCCCCTGAACCCCTCACATGAGAGAGGGGGCGTTTCAAAGTGTTTGCCCCATTTAAGCAGAATTTCTGGAAACTCTGAGACTTTATTGGCTTTATTCTGTTTCCTTTGGAAAAGAAGATAAAAAATGTGGAAAAATCCTGTGGAAAGAGACCCTGCTCTTGGCTCAAAGACCATCCCTTTTACGTCAGGAAGGATCAGTCTCCAGCCTTGTGTGGCGTGCCGCTTGCTAAAGGGTGCAAAGCACGTATGGGACAAACAGTGCCATGAACTATTTTAGTGCTAAAATGAACTTTGTGTAGTAAGCATTGGGAGGCTTAAGTTCATTTAGTACCTAACAGGGTAAGTTTGCAGAAGTTCTTGTAAATCCCTGTTGCACAACAGGCTCAGCACGACTGTCGTCCTGAAGTAATAGATATTCCTCAACGTTGTGAAACATAAATAGGTGTCTTAGTCTGACTTTCCACATCAGCAAGGATCAGTGCAGAGTGTTTTCCTCTTTGTTCTTATGTTTAAAATAGTACACAACAAATGTAAGCAAGTTTCTTAACTCCTGGGTAGGGTCTGGTTTCCTAACTCCTGGTGCCGGGCCAAGCTCTAATCTCGGGCACACAGCATGCATAATCATGTATCTCCGCAGACATTTCCAGGTACATGGTGCTGCTTACAATTCACACAAGATTACAATCTGACCTGCGAAGAACGTTCTGGACAGGGATGGTACAGGACAAACAAGTCGTGCAAAGGAGCAG
>NW_010240816.1:871-12068 GCF_000690775.1 Eurypyga helias | reverse complement strand
CTCAGGCGTCAAGCCCTGAGTGCTGCTCACAGTAACAAGCCCTGAGTGATGATTGGCAATTTTCAGAAATAGTGCCTTTATGAAGATGTGCTAGTATGATGAAATATTTGCATCCCTTTCATTACAGCATCCCCACAACCTTTAGAAAGTAGGGCAGGCTGACGGGCAGCATTCAAAGAAAGGCCACACTGGGTGTAACGTCAACACTGTCACTTTAAATTACAAAATTAGCTGTCTTTGTTTAACTTAATTTAGCAGGGACTGGGAATAGCTGCTTGATTGTCAACCCCACAGATGCAAGTCAGCTCTTTGGCTTTAGGTGAGGTTCAGGGTAACTGCAGAACTGAAGCTGTCCCACAGCCCCTCGGCGTGCCCTGCTACTGCCTTTCAGTTTGGGCTCGGCGCTGTCCTCCATCGGCATGTAGCTGGTGGTGAGCCTAGGACCCTTTGCGCTGCTTCTGGGAAGGTGAAGGTGACGCTTCATACTCACAACACTTAGTAGTATTTCCGTTGCTCCACGTGTCTTCAAAGCACATTGTAAGGAGCCAGCTGAGCCATGTGGCTGCCTGGGGTGGAACAGGATTGCAAGGCACTTCATCTGTCAGGTCCCCGAAGTGGAGCCAGAGACGGCTGCAGCTCTGGCACACAGGCAGGCGTAAGGAACTCATCAGATCCAGTGATCTTTCTGCCAAAGGGTGCATTGGATCAGTTCACTGAACCAGAGCAGGCGCTAATCCACCATCTGTCCAATGGCTCACCGGCCAGCCCTGCAACTCCCGAGAGCGAGATGGGATACGAGCAGGAGCAAGAGAAAAAATGGGAGTGGGAGGACAGGGAGCAGAAGCTCCTTTGAACAAATCTCCCAGTTGCATTCATCTGACTGTGGTGTGAAACCTCACATCGGGGAAAACCTGTGGACATGTGGAGCTAAATATCCTGTTTCTCCTGCACCAATCCCTTCCTCTTGGTAAGGCACACTCTCCTCCATAGATAGGAAACACTGCACCTCTCTAGCACAGCTCCCATGTTTTGATTAGAATATTATTTCTAATACTATTAAATATAATTTCTATTAGTAGGCACTCAAGGAGGCACTGTATTTGCAGTACTCTACTGTAAATCAGCAGACTAATACGTCAGCGCAGAGAAGAAGGGAGGCAATCATTTACGTAGGATTTGTACAGTCAGCCCCACAGGCTGAATCACATTTGTTGATGTTTTGGTAGAAAATACCTTGCAGTTGACAAGCTGCAGTTAAAGTACAAGTTGGTTCCTGTGGCTTATGGATAGTTGTCGGGATGAAACTATCCTTCTTTAATGTCTTAAAATATTTAAGGTGTAGGAGGTAAAATTTGGTATTACATCACTGTTCACCTTTTTCCTTTCCCATCTGAAAAAGCCGCTTTCCTCAACTGATTTTATTGACTGTTTTACAGTGTTGCAGTCTGCTCTTTTCCAGAGAGGTGTAGATGGATTTTGTTCACAGGAGTGGAGACAGAAATGCGTGTTTGTGCTTTCTGCTAAATACAGACGTAAGCCTACTCCCCCTTCCTTTTCTTCCTCGTGGCACGTACTGTCATCATGAGATGACGCAGAAGTGCATCACCACCGAGCATCATGACTTGTCAGGACAGGCACCGCCTCTAGCTTTGTTTCAACGGCTGGCCTGTGACTGAAATGAAACTTAAAAGCTGCCATACTGATGGCAGCTAGTAAATATTACCGGGAGTCAAAGTTACAGATAGAAAGCTGGCAAGAAAAATCACTCACCTACTCAGTATCAAAGAGTTATGTCTGTGCCAACAGCAGGGAGACAGTGCCAGAGAAAATGTGTTGCTGTAACATTACACATTGCCTTTCTGTGCAAAAATACTGGACCAAATTCAGCCTTCGCTGTAAGCAAAGGCAGCTCTGCGAGCACTCCTGGTGCTGTACCTACCTGTTTACACCCATGGGGCCCACAACTATATGTTTAAATTGCATTAAGTGATTAAGAGGAATTTGCTTAAACCGATGCAAACAAAGGAAATTCAGTTCTAGGGCCAACGGCATAACCTCAGCTCATATTGCTGGGGTTGGGTGTGAAGGGGTAAAAAATTGCCAGTGTGAACTCGGAAAGAGAGAGAAGGTGCAGAGCAATGCACTCAGGAATGGGGTCATTTTCCAGCCAAGGATCCTCTGAGTGCCAGGTTATGGGGGAAAAGCTCCCGGATCCTTTCAGCTGATGTTTCCTTTCCCAACAGGACCCAGAAGGGACATCACATGCGACTTCTCAAAGTGTGTTGCCAAGCAAGTGTGCCCCCCTGGCCCCTCTCCTCCCTAGGCAGCCACTCTCACCCTTTCCGCCGGCAGCCCGAGGGGCTACAGGCTCTTCCCCTGTAGCTGCACGCAGCTTCATGACACCAAGACTGGATTTTGCCCTCCATGTTGTTTATTTCCAGCCTTATTTTGTACCATAGCACTTTTTTTCCCCTTAAAATGCAGTTTCCTTAAAACAGATAAAAGCACTATCATGGAAAATAATGTGGCAATGCAGTGGGGCTGCAAACTGGTTAAACCTGTATGTAAACTGTTCTGTAACGAATATTGCTGGTATGTGGGCAATAACCCTGAATAATTTCATTAATTAGTAATATGCCAGTAACTGTTTTTAAAGGATATACTATTACACTGTAGGCAGTTGAACATGCAATTACATGCTAAGCATACGTGTCATTTTATTGACATGAACTCTGTGAATGCAAGAGAAGATACGCTTTGTAAAGCAGGTGATCTGATTTATAGCATAGCTAAAACTGAACTTTCTTTGGAGTCTGTTAGCATTAAGACACATGGGTTTTGTTCAAAAGCTGCTTGTATGTCCAACGTAACAACCATTTTTCCTGTATTTTCCACTCTATTTCCACCTACACTGCTAAACAGAACTACATGTATTTACTGTTCATATACACGTTCACTAAAAAGAGAGCATGTGAGGAAGAAAGAGTTACTTTAAACCTCTAGAAATAGTTCATGGTACTGCAGCTGTTGATGTTGTAAGGCTAACTTGCTTGTTCATTGCTGGCTGTCACCACTTGTCGCAGTTGAGGTTATTTTGATGACCTTACTGTGAATTTCTATTAGTACAGATTGGACTTTAAATCTTAAGACTTTCTAATATTTGTTTCGGGGATAACTGCAATATTATTGTAATCCTACATTTTTAATCTATGCTCTCTGTTTTAACTCTATTGTTACTACGGTCTTGGTCTGGGAATACTATACAGTAGGTATAATGAAGTAACTGGTTGACAGCTTTGCATTAAGCTTATGTATTGCAATTTGATGTCTGCACTGAGAGAGCTAATGGCAGCGCTGGAGCTGGAATTGCTAATACCATGCTGAGTACACCTTGGGCATGTATTTGCACAGCAAGCACCAAAATGTATTGGTATTAGCCTTTCGAATGAAGAGCCAGAAGAAGGGACACAGTGAAAATTAACACAGCAAAGGAAAAAGAGATGACAAGGAGGAACACTGCCTTCGACCTAGGCTTTGTAGGATACTTCTAGAGACCTCCAGAGGGAGAAACTGAGGCAGCAGTATCAGCACCAGCTGAAGAAAATCTCTGCTGCATCACTCTTCTTTTGGTTTGTTATCCCAGAGAATGAGTTGTATGACATTCAGTTCACGCTGGCTGTAACCATTCATACCGGGGTGTTATCACCACTCTGGTATCCTACCAGACAAGCTTCACATCTAGATCAGATTGTGATACCCTTGATCACTGGGGAGTACCAATTCCTTGTCCCTCCTCAAATCTGCTGGGGGCTGTGGGCCCTACATGACCTTCACATTTTACTAGTGTGTCTTAGCATTTCTGCGAGTGGTACTCGGACACTATTTTGCTGACAGACGACTCTTTCCATACTTTCTGTAACATAAGGAGGAAGTGTAATGACGCACAAGCCAAGAAACCACAGCTTTTCAAGACAATCTCTTGTGTTCCTTGACACTTTGTGAGTTTGCTGATCAACGGATCCTGCTCCAAATTGGGAAATCAGAAACTGTTCATCTAATTTACAGCCAAATAACAGAGTAATTTCTCAAGTATTGTAGGCTTCATTCTCCCCTACTTTGCCATGCTGTATCTCAGAATAAGGAGCCAAACTCATGATGCAGGATAGGTCTTTATCCTTGTGCTGGTTAGATGATGCATAGCGGTTTATAAGTCCTCACTTTAATGTGCATGATCTTTTGTTTCAAGTGATAAGACCTATGGATTGAAAATAATTGTCCTAAATTTTGTTTCCTGAGGTCAACTCAAACCCAAAAGCATCTCTGACCCCTAAATTGTAATCTGCTCCTGAAGCAAGGAAAGAACCCTGGAAATCCTGAAATCCAACATTTGCAATCCCAAAGGGTGTTTGACTCTCAGAGCTGCTCTCCGGCAGATAGCAGCATGCCTTTCTCCACCACTTCCGCTGCTGGCAGAACACAGGACTGTGCAACACCTTCCCAGCCTGTCATTCCAAAGCCATGTCGAAGCAAAAAATGTGTAAATGTCAGCATCCCAACATATACTCCTGTGATGCAAATATTGGATTAGAGCGGTGATAGTCTACTGCAGTTGGTGTTTGGGGCTGATGAGAGCTGACTTTTTAGGAACTGGGTGGGGTAGAGCAACTGAAATAAGGTTTGCCTGCGGAGTGGTGCCTCCCAAATCTCAGCCATCATTTGCACAGCGGAACCTTCCCAAGAACCCCTGATACCTCTCTCATGAAGGTTACTAGCACTCTATTAGAAGACTAAATGCCTGGGAGCATTGTTGATTATAATCTTTTGGCTGTAGTTTACCAGCATAAATCTCACCTGGATCTGCAGAGTTAAAGCTGCTCACATGTAATGGATGTTTTGTGGCTGCTATAAGGCACAGGATTTTGGAGATGGGGATGGGGAGAAGCATGGAAGAGGCAAGGATTCTCAGCTGCAGCCCCTAGACACAAATTCCTTGCCATTGTTTTTAGTTACTAGAAGATGCAGTATAGGTCTGTGGGTCGCAGGGAAGGGACTACAGAAATGTGAGTGGCTATGAAAAGCTCCACTGGTGGCTGCTCTGTAGTTAAGCTAAGGGGTTTGTTCTGCTTTCCACACCCACAGCAGTAGTGCAGGCTTTCAAAAAGGAAGTTGCTTATATGCAAATTAGATGCAAATACCTAATAAGCTTGTTAAATAATTGGCATAGAATTTCACACATGGTGCAGCATCAAACTTGGCAGCTACAATCGTCCCTACTGTACTGCTAGTACTTCGTTGGTGCTAAACTGGTTTATACCAGCTGAGGATCTGGCCCACATAGCATATGGAATTTCCTGGATAAGCTACTACTCCTTGTCATACTTAATCACTGATAAATACAGGCCAGATTTATATTGTGTGTATACACTGAATTTATTGGATGATCTTTCTCATTCTGCCATCAGTTCGAGCAGTCCATTAAAACAGTCATTGCAAATGCACTGTGTGCTGGAGTCAGCGCTGATCACATGCTGGCATTTAGTTTTCTTGATAAAGAATAGGGGAAATAGCGTAAACAAGCATGCTTGATTACTTTCCCACCCCCGTTCATCCATTTCTGAATCATGTTGGATTAACAACACATTTGAGACAAAGATACTGAATTTTATTAGCACTGCTTGCTCACTGGTGTCATTATTAAATGCTACATTATTAGCTACTCGGGTATAGCATACATTCTGCCTGTACCATTCCTCAGAAAATAAGCAAAAGCCAAATTGTTTTGTGGCATACTGAAACCAGTGCTGACTTTATGCAGCAGATGTTCATCTAGCCACGCATGTAGATGATTTCATAGATGGGGCGAGTGTGCTCACCAATCACACACATTGCTTTTTTTCCTCCAGCACTGAATCATCATCTCTCCTTAACCGTATTTTTTTTTTAAATGGAGAAAGTAGAGCACTGTGCAAACAGTCGTGACCTTTCCTGTCTTTAACCAACATTTTTTTAATGCCCCAATTCCAGGCTGACCTCCTTTTTCAGAGCTATCTTTGGAACTCACATAATACTAGGAAAATACATTTGTCAGCTTCACGATTAGTGTTTTAATGGCGATTTTCTTTCACTGCTTATTTTCCCCCTGCTGTTCGTATTATGGAAATACCATTTTTATGAACACAGAAAATGGTAAAGCAAAGTCCAATTTATTTCTTTAAATTTGAAGACATTTCTGAGGGTTGCTCTTCATGTGTGTCTTTAAAACTAGAGAACTTGCAAGACTACTTGAAGCTTTTGTTTGTTCTAAAGAGGAGAGTAGGAGTTACTTGCTTTGGTGTTACTACCTTGTACAGTTTTGACAGCCCTGCACATCTAATCTAGCTGCAGTAACTAGTAACACAAGGTCCACGGGAAATCACAATCAGCAATACGGCAGAAACATAAACATGTAGAAATAATAAACAGCTGGTGGTGTGAAGACCAAATGTAATAGCACGGTCCTTGTTGTGGAGATGGGAGAAAGCTGTCTGGTATGCTGTGATACCGTGCTATCACAAAAAAAACTTTCAACAAATCTTTTTTTAAATTTCAAACCTCACCTCTGTCATCTCATGGTGCTTTCCCACACTACAGTTGTCGCAACGGTGTATGAAAATGACAGTTTATCATGGCAGGGGGTTCCTGAATCATGCATGCCGTTACAGCAGTGTCCTCCCACTGAAACTGGCTCTAGAATGCTGCTCACTGGCAGTAGTGGTTAGGCCAGCAGAAAGCTCACTCAAGCAGGCTATGCACATTCAAAGCTTCTCTGCGTCGATAGCAACTACCTCGCAAGTTTGCTGCAGGCCAAATGGTGAACAGAACCAGCAGAGTTTATAAATATATAGAAAAGTATATATATGGTCTGAGCAAGGCATGATTTGGGCAGGGTGTGTCACCTGTTCAGCCAAATGTAGAGATCTCTTTCCACCATCCCAGCTGTTTCTTGACTCCACCTTCTTCCCTCTTTTTCTCTTACCAAGATACTGCTCTTCAGTTTTTCACCAATCTAAGCAGCCTCTTGTGATTTAGGCCCACCTGGCATCTCAGCACCGCACAGCCGCTTGCTCAGTCATCGCCTCGGTGGGATGGTGAGGAGAAAATACAACAAAAGGCTTATGGGCTGAGACAAGAACAGGGAAGGATCATCCACCAGTTACAGTCCCAGGGAAAACAGACTTGACCTGTGGGAGAAAAATCACTAATTAGTTACCAATCAAATCAGAGTACGAAAATAAGAGATACAAACAGAACTTAAAAAAATTACCCTTCCCCCACCCTTCCCTTCTTCCCAGGCTCAGCTTTGCTCCCCATTTCTCTCCCTCAGCAGCACAGGGGGCAGGGAATGGGGGTTGTGGTCAGTCCACCACACGCTGCCTCTGCTGCTCCTCCCTCCTCAGAAGACTCCTCACAGTCTGCCACTGCTCCAGCGTGGGGTCCCTCCCACAAGACAGACCTCCACAAACTTCTCTGATGCGAGTCCTTCCCACGGGCTGCAGTTCGTCGTGAACTGCTCCACTGTGGGTTCTTTCCACTGGGTGCAGTCCTTCAGGAGCAGCCTGCTCCAGCATGGGTTTCCCACTGGGGTCACAAGTCCTGCTAGCAAACCTGCTCTAGCACGGGCTCTCCATGGGGTCACAGTATCCTTCAGCTGCATCCCCTTCCTCCAGCATGGGGTCTTACCGGGGCTGCAGGTGGGTCCCTGCTCCCCCGTGACCCTCCATGTCTGCAGGGGGCACAGCCGACCTCACCATGGTCTGCACCACAGGCTGCCAGGGAATCTCTGTTCCAGTGCCTGGAACACCTCCTCTCCTCCTTCTCAGTAGCTCCAGCCCAGAGGTAAGCACCATGCGCTGGGTTTTCCTACCTGACCATCTCCTCGCAGTGCTTAATACTGCCTGGGATGTTTCTTATTAAAAAAGAAAGCCATGCTGAGGCTGCTGCTTCGTGGCATCCCATCTCACTGGGGGCCTGACACGTCACATCCCAGCTGCAATGTGGCACTGGGAAGGAAGACACCTAACAACAGTCCTGCACACCAGTGAGGCTTGATATGTAGCTCAGGCTTCAGAAAATGGGTGTCTTCTGGTTGGCTCTCCTTGCAAACATCAAACAGTGTGGGCATGGTCATAAATCTGTGCCCAGGGCAACACTGAGTTTTGTCTGTGGAGTAGCAACGCGGATACCTGCTGAGTAACAGCAGCAAATCGCTTTGAAAGTGAATCCTGTAGGATTTAAGGAAACATATGCCAGTCCTTGAGAAAGAGGAACCTGCTTCTTGGAGGCTTTTTTGCCCCATAATGTCCAATTGTGTATATAGGACGTTACTGCAGCTTCAGCAGCAAAGACACCAGGCCGGTAATGCCCAGATTTGTTTGAGCGTTCTGCAAAAGGAAATAGAAACTGCTGTCATCTGTGCACGGGTGATGATCAGATGCTAAAACAAAGCTCAGAAATGGAAATACCCACCTGATATTATTCTAGAGAGCAAATAAAATGTTTAAATCCGGGAGTTTAAACTCATGTATTCAGAGCTATGTGTATATTGTACAAAGGGGCAGGACGTAGAAGTATGTCAGAGAGAGAAGCTGCCAGGGAACCCATGTTGCTGGCCTCAGGTGCTAGGGAGGTTTTTCTAGCTGTAAGTTAGAAGCTTATCTGCCTCATTCCTGAAGTGAAGGAGTGATTTGCAACTTCCAGCCATTGCAAAGTTTGCTGTGTACCTGCTAGGAAGCTGGATTCTAGTGACTCTCTCCAATCTGGAGCAGCATACAGATATTTACATAATAACTGGAAGAGTTTAATGTCTCTGACAGTCCCCTTCCCCAAAAGACCTGCTGGTGAGCCATGACAATAACCCATAGACAGATCACCTTCAGACACACTGAAAAGATGAGTAGGTGTCGAATTTGTGGTGAGGGATATCAGAAAGATGGAAACTGACTTCTTAAGAAGAAAGTACAAACCCCAAATTGGCTCAGCTCCAAAGTTCAGCCTGCAGTAAGAACATCAACAACTTAACCAGCAGCGAGGTAACAGTAATCAAGAACTAGTTTATGGCTGCCCAACCCACAGAGCATCTGCTCTAATAAGCCCATAATGAAAACCTGGGTGCTTCTCAATGGGAAAATGGAGCTCGCTTTGCTCGGATGTGAACCACCTATCAGCTCAGCCCACAGTCAGCACTGAACACACAACATTTTTGGCTGGGTGGGGTCCAGTCCTACGTGCAGAGCATGACCATTTTGAACGGCAACATGAAGCACTGCAGCTTGCATCTAGTATAGTTCAGAGGAGCAGAAAACACACCGTACGGGTGCGGTGTCCACTGCATCCCTGCAGTGCACTGCATCACTAAATCCCTGTTAGCAGCCGAAGTATGACGACAGGCAGTGTTATATAGACAGGATGGTCACACAGAGACCAGCTAAAACCCTATCTGATCTGCATGAACTTAGCTTTCACGGTGTTTATTTGAACACGACCTACAGAAAGGTGTGAAAATCTCAAAAAACTTATTTTTGCGCTTCAGCCATGAAGTGTTCTTGGAGTCCAACCTTGACATATGCTGTGATGCAGAGGACCCTCATCTCATTTATTCCACCAAGGAGATACGGCCATTGCTCTGTAGAGGACAGGAACTGAACAAAAACTACCGGCAAGTATGAGAGCTATTCTGTCGCATTCAGAGGGTGGTGTGCACAGAAGAGTAGCAGAACATGTTCCTGGATAACAGGTGACGAGTCAGTCATTGTGGTACCAATACATAACCTTGTCAAAAGATTTGTACTTGCTGTAATAATGAAGTTTTCTCTAATGTGTACTCCTGAGCCACCAAATTCTGCAAAGAGAAACATTTGCTGCTGCACCCTGTATAGCATAAGGTTCATAAAAAAGACTTCATATGAACAGTCAGTTAAATACCGGCTTGTTTGGTGGAGTCAGTCAGGACACAAGTGTTGACATTGATGGTTTGTTGAGTTTTATGCAGAAAACTTTTGTGTGACAAACATTTGGTTTTTTATTGATAAAAATATTTTCATTTTTATTTGTTGCAAATAGAGAAAGAAGCAAGGAGATGGAACAGAATGGGAGGAAAAAACTCTTTTATGTTGCTGTTAGTCTGTCAATTGAAATAGGATAATACAACAAATGGTATTTCTACATCCAGTGATACAGTTTATTCCTAGGGCTTTTTTTTTTTTTTTCTCCCAGAATGCTAATTCTTTTCAAATTACAGAAGTATATGGGCAAGATCTATGATTGGAATAAACTGAGTGAATTTGAGTCACGAAGCACAGCTGTGAGAAGTGAACATGGAGAAGTTCCATACAGAGAAAAATTAACTGAAAACCAGATTGTTGTGTCTTATCATCTGAGGTCAGTTTGTACAGTAAACATCCTCAGTGATGGCTTGCCCACTGGTTGGCAGCATACAGTTCTCCTGTACCACATCTTTGATGTTTGTTCTCCAGGCTCTTCCTACACTCCAAAGACTGGGCTGGTTCTCATAGTCAAGTTCTCTGTCCTCTGTAACTTGCCCAAAGTGGAGGCATTAGTCAGTCTCATTTAGTCCAGCCCCGTTAATCTGTGCATCCAGATTCCTCCTGGCATCTTTACTGACCTCCATAACCTCTGTTTACTCATGCTCCTCCTGTGCCTGTTTCCTTGTTTTACTACCATCAATTTGCTACTTCCTCTACTTTTTTTTTGAAGATTACCTCTAGGCCAAGTCATCTGTATGGAGGACTTCCTGCCTCCTTTTCCCATTAGATTATTTTGCTGATGTGAGTCATCAACATATTGGCCATAATAGTCCATACTGTGACATTTTACTTCAAAGAGGTTATGTTTCTGTTTGACTCACAATCTGCAGATCTACATTGTGCATTTACTAGAGACATCAGTCTTTATACTCTTCATAGCACCTCATCTCCCTGTCTACCTTACTGATGCTACCTCTAGCCAACAAAACCTATTTGGTACTTCTCTATTAATGCTAAATGAAAACATAACGTGGTCTTCATTCTTTTTCTAAACTAAGCTTATTTTATTTGAGTTACCAGGATCAACTACTCTCTTGTTTTTAAATCGAAGGTTTGGTTCAAGATGTTAATTCCACACAGCTCCACTTCTTCCCTCTTGAAGCTCCAGTTATCAC
>NW_010240816.1:0-840 GCF_000690775.1 Eurypyga helias | reverse complement strand
TTCCTACATACTCGGGCCAAGTTTATATTCCTTAAAATGTTTTTTTTCCACCAACTTGTGAAAGAGCCCAAAGAAATTAACTAAAAATTTCAAAAATGTACATGCAGATGTTTGATTTTTGAGAGAAAGGGTTGCAGAAGGTTTACACAGGAACATGCAGAAAATTAAATAACAGGATGAAGCACCAGCAGCACCTGCGCATTTTATGGTGAGTTAGGATTCTAACCTCTTGCTACAGGAAAAAAAAAAAAAACAACCCTAAACAAAAACTAAAGAGAACTAGAGTAAAATTAGCCCTACATCAAAAAACAGTCTTTAGTGAAGTTGAAGACTGATCCACAAAATAACCAAATGCTTAAATTGGCATTAAAAGCTGAGTGGAAACCATAGAAAGAACTTGAATGTTAGATTAATTTGATTATGCTGACCTGAGTCAGAGAGAAGATAGGCAGCCATGATAAGTGTTAGACCCCAAACACTACCTTCCATATTACAGTCACCCATCCAAGAAATGGCCACTGTGTGAGTTTCCTGATGGGCAGTTTCCTTGTGAGCAGAGAGGGATGACTATTTTTTGCACACTGAACTCAGAAGAGGTCGTTTGGGGGTCCTTGCATGGTATGCAAATGCAAGGGTCTCTCGGTGTTTTGATTAAGAGACCTGTGTGCCTTTCAGATGAACCTTTACAGAGTAGTCCTCCTGCCTGGTCTCAGCTCACAGCACCTGGTCTTTATCCAAAGCCTGATTTCTGTATGGAGGTTAATGCTCTACATGTGGTCACTTTTAAATTAGTCAGGGGTATATAGGTGAGCACTGAGTCCATGATCATAGAATCATAGA
>NW_010240815.1:6181-6648 GCF_000690775.1 Eurypyga helias | reverse complement strand
GAGATAACTCACGATGTACCAGGGGCCTGACAACATGAAGTACAGGTAGAGGTGGAGTATCCCTGCCAGCATCAGCACACACAAGAGCCTGACCAAACCCCTCAGCCCGGCTCGCACCTACAAAATCAAGGGGATCAGTAGCACATCCGGCAGCAGATCTGCCGTTAGGTCAGCAGCCTGAAAAGCCCCGAACTCAGCGCCTGCATCAGCCACCACCACATTGTTTTCCAGGGCTTATCACACACTGCGATCTGTTTCTTAAGTCCCCCGGGCCCCACGTTGGGCGCCCAAAAGAACTGTCGTGGAGAAAGAAACACCTCCATCAGCCCGGGAGCCGAGAGCAGGGACAGGAAACACCCTTTCACACCCCGACTCCTAGATCAATCTGCGCAGCAAAAGACGCTCCTTCTGCACTAAGCACACACCACGACGTCCCGACAGAGACCCCGCGGGACCCCTCGCCGGCA
>NW_010240815.1:0-6027 GCF_000690775.1 Eurypyga helias | reverse complement strand
GCTGGCGCCTGGAACTAGGACAGTACTCCATCCTACCAGTGTATTAAAGCAGTCAGATCAACCAGACATCAGAAGCATCTCCGGATTGGAATTGTTTAATCCTCACCACTCGTGTTGTGTGACAGCTGTACAGTTATGAATCGTGAAGTTGTAACAGGACTGTATCAGTGCATGCTGGGAGACGTACAGCACCTTTATGTGCTTGCCTTGTCACTGTGCTTTTTTTCCTGGCCATCACTTTTGACCATTTTGTCCACCATTTCTGTTGCTTAAAACTGAGTAATCATTTGGCAGTTTTTCATCTGGAACAGGAGTCGTGTTGCTCCTGGAGCCTCTAACATTGCCCGTTTCCTTAGGATGAAGATATTTTTACATATGTCTAAAAGAGAATGAAAACATGGAAGTGCATTAGGTCGAACCAATGTATTTAAATTCTCATGTGATAGTTCTCAAAGACAAAATTAAAAAATCCAACCTTGCAGAACACCTTTAGCTTCTCATAAACCCTTTGGTCTGATAAACCAGTCCTCCTGGTTGTTACCTCGCTGTAATTGGATGGCAGGCTTCTCACAGATATAGAAAAGCTTTGCTGTACATGATTTGCTATATATGGTACTGTAATAGAAATATCCACAGTGTTGGACAGAGTGTACATGCTTTGCCCTAGGAAAGAAAAACCTTTGTTATTACATTTCACATCATTCAAAGGGTGCATTCTTGCCTCTTCCAAAAAGAGCTGTCTTTGCAAGAATTACTTATGTGACTTTCACAAGAATATATACCCCCAACAAAGAAATAAAGTGCTTAGTGGCATCATGCATGAACTCACAGGAGGCTAACACTGTTCTGAACATGCCGACAAGCACTTGCAGCAGAGTGTAAGGGTGGATCCTAAACCATTTCTTGTATCTGACATTAAGAAATGCTAACTTCTGGGTGCAGACTGGAGAGTGTCAGTGGCTGTTTCAACAGAAATCTTAAGAGGAGACTGCCCAATAATGAAAAGAAAATTTGGCAAAGCAGGTTTGAAAGCAAGAAGAAAAATATACTGAATTTCTGAAATAACATGGTAAACCAAAGTGAAATGATTCTAGAGAATAAACAGTGTCATATAAAATTAAAGAAGTATAAAGTCAAAAATGTGGAATGAACACCTTTTGGAGTTTTTTCCTTGTGTCCTCACTGAAACAAGGTGTCAAATACAAGCGAAGCATATGACATTCATGGTCCATCTGAAACTAAATTGCGGAAATAAACTTTCAGAGTTTTTTGCCAAACAATAGTGTTCAGATCACCTTCCAAGCAGTTCTGCATGAGGCCAAGAAAAATCTGAAATGGAAAGGTGAGACCCAGAATACAGAGAAACCTGCATAAAAGCTGGCTGCTCAATGGTTCCTTTGTGTCAGACTAAACTGGGAGTTGTGTGTGGTTGAGGACCAAATTTAGGTACTGTGGGAAAGCTGCCCACTTACCAAGACTTCTGTTCTTCTGTAAGAGCTGTGTTGTCTGCCCAATACCAGTCTCTCTGTTTATCTTGAAATGTTAATCCAAGCCAGTATATTCCTCTAGGAAATTTTTTTACCAGTTCCTATGCAGAGTAAGCACAATTCAAAACAGTTATTCAGGAAGATACTAAAAATAAATAATTAGGCTCAGAAGTTGAAAGCATTAATGGAAATTGCTTAAAGAATATAAATACCAAAAATTGCTAACTTGTCAGGGCAAGTTATCTTTTAGAGGAAAAGCCTAGTATCAAAGGAGGAATAATAGTAGAGCTGTTTTTAATTGGAGAGAAGATACATTTATAATGCTTAAGAGCAATGTCACCCTCGTCTACCTGATTTAAACCCTCTGGGTGAAACACTGGATCATTCTCCCCCATTTAGTCATGAATCATTCCTCCCCCTTTACTCTGTCTTTAGCATTTGTTAACAGTGAAAAAGAAGACCCTGCAGGGAGTTGTTGGGTTTGATTTGCTGAACCTTCACACTGGGCTCTAGAGTTGTTTACTTATTCCCAAAAGCTGGACCATGACAAGTAGAGGAGATCTTGAATTAAGCATTTGGCAATATTCTGTTCTTAAAAAGTTCTGAGCAGAATAGGTAGGTATGCTGCCTTTATCACTGATGCTGGAGGGAATTTCCTGAAGATCTGAACTCAATTTTTTTCTGTTGTTCTCCTTCCTTCACTATCATTGCCATTCCCATTGCACTTCTCCCGTTTGTCTTTTTCCTCACACCTCTCAATGCCGTGATTAAGACAGCTGGAACAAACTACACCTCACAATATTTGCTATCCTCAGTTTGGGAGGGTAAGAATAAAGCTTCTCTCCTTTTCTTCTGGGAGAAACCTTATGGCCTGCAACTCAGTGAGAAGGAAACTGGTGTCTATTGAGTGCTGGAGAGCAGGCAAGGCCAGACCTGACTGCTAGCTCTTGAGACATATTTTCTGCCTTCAGTCTTCCAGTACATCTGCTGGCATACAGAGTCAAAAGCATTGTATCACTCTACATCTGGCATTTTTCCTTCCCACCTCTGTTTTCATTTACTAAAAGATTAAACCAGATTTCAGCAAAGCACTGGCAAGTGTTTTAATTTCGATTGAAAAGATGAGATCAACTTTCGTGGAAAGAACTTTTACAAAATGGGGAGGACTATGGTTTGCCTGTGGGGAGACCAAGTTAAAAGAGGTTTTCACACTAATATCTTACTAAATCCTTGTATGCATATGTAATACTTGTTAAATCAGCAAAATCATTGCCCACAACAAAACAGCCATGAACCAGCTTTCATCAGTCACCCCAGTAATTAGTCAGCCACAACAAGCCAAGGCAAGATGGGCTGTGTCCAACTGTCAGCTGCTCTGAGGACTGCTCTTTGTGTGGTGATGACCAGTGCTATGCCTTAGCACTGCCCAGGGCATCCTAATCACTGTAGAAAAACTGCTCACAGTGCCATTTAAGAAAATCATGTGTGAGGTGAATAGCTGATAGAGTGCATGAACTTCCTCCATGCTAAACAGGGTGAGAAACCAGTCCATACCAGCTTTTCTGTCTCTTTTATGAGAAGAAGAGTAGAGTTTTGTGAGGAACAAAACTGGTGACTCTGTTCCCACGACTTGTCTTCTTCTGAGTGGTAGTAACACGTATCACCACCTTCCCACTTCCAGTTTGCAGGGCAGAGTACACAGGTCTGGCCTGGAAAAGGAAAACTATCATTCTATTTCTGTTCCCAGGATGACCCTCACAGAACACTGCTGTTGGCTGGTGACGACAAGATCTGTAGGGAATGAAGAAGTTTGAGATATTCCTCATTCAGTCAAAATCCCACTGTGGTCTCAGAAGGTTCTGTCAATGACAGAGATGAAAACTGAATCATCCCCCTATCTCTCCCATTCCTTTAGCACTGGGAGTAGGTTCAGGTGTTGCAAATGAGATTTATTTTGGCTAATTTTAGGAGTCTGCAAAGGTCAGCTGTGTTAACCCATCTGGATACCCGTTTTAATTCATGGACAAAAGTAGGTGTGTCTCGTGTGTGCTTTTTCTGTCATTTCAGGTGTCTTTCTTGCACTACAAGTTTCTCTTCATTGACTAAAAAGCTGGACAGTTACCTTCTCTGTGAAACAATATCCAGATAAATGAAACTCCCATTCCCGATAGTTACAACATCCATTTGCCTGATGCCTCTAGTCCTCAGAATATAATCTCAGAGGATGATTTCTCTGGCTGGCTCATTGTCAGATGTCACTTAAATAACCGAGCTGTGGCAAACTGATTTCAGAAACAGTGCTGCACTGAACAGTCAGGAGACAGGGAGTGAACACCCAGGTTGGTTTAACTGTGCTTCACCACACATCAGTTCTGACTTTAGGAGACTGCTGTCTTACCTGGGGTCGATACCAGTACACTATCCTGTGTGTGGATTGCTCTTCACATAGATTAAGTTTAATTCTCAGGCACCACTGTAAAATTGTCCATTAAATGCAGATGAGCATGTTGTAGAGATCCCTGAACTAGTGCTGATGGAAATAGTCATGTCCAGAAGCCATCCCACAGAACCCTTTTCTTATCGAAACTAAATCCTGAAACCCTGGTACCACTGCCAGCTCACACACCAGAGCACATATGGCCAGGCTGGGTGTTTCTCTCCAGGCACTGATAGCAGACATGCTCATTGCCTACTTTCTCGGTGCTCACATCTGAGAAGACACAGCTCACCTGAGGAGACAGACCTGAGTAGAAACAGAAGACACATCTCATTTCCTTCCCTGCCATGTTGAAGGATAAGCCCTCATCAAAACTTGTTGATTTACCATTATTTTTAAGGCTTTTTTCCCCTTCCAAGCACAGCTGGTTTCCTATTGCTTGCAGCATATTTGAGAAATTTCCATGCAGCTCATTCTTTGTCATATTGAGGTCACTAAGTTGTGTCCTGTAGTCCTTGGGAATCTGGAAAACTGAAATTCACAATAAGATATTTTCCACTGCTGTACTTCAGAAAAAGTGGGATGCAGAGATGGAATATCTTAGCAAATAATTAAGGATAAATAAACCATTTGGGATAAATGCTATTCCTCCCTGGACAATTGCATGTAAGGGCTGTTGAGATGGAGAACATTTGCATAGTAGATTTCTTATTATTTGGCTGTAAGTGAACAAAAAAATTCACTTGTCACTTTTAATCATATATTTCCATTGTGTATCTTTCTCTTATTTTGTTTTCCAGGCTGTCCTTTTTTACTAAAAATATGAACTTAAGCTCTGGATTGCAGTGGAATTGTGTCTGGGAGGTAATGAGCACAATCTGTTTACCAAGACACAAAGCTTCTCCCTTCCCTTCAGATCCAGCATTATGAAAGAGGAATTCATTCCATCCTTAGTCAATATAGCAGGATTGTGGACACAGTTTTCAGGAGACCAGACAATGGCAGCCAGAGCAAGCAGTGAATCTCCTACTCCACCCCTTTCCAGCTCTTCTCCATGTTGCTCATTTCTAGTCTCATCACATAAAGAAGAGGACAAAGATGCTGCGTCAAGGGAAAATACCTGGTTTGCCTGGTTGCCTGTTCTCAGCTGAACCAGAAATTTCACCTGAAGGATGTTATTCAGTAGCTTAAGCCCACCAGAAAACAGAAATGCATTAGTACTTACGTCGAACTGCCAGGGTCACCAGCGCCATCAGCAATGCCAGGCACAGAATGAACAAAATCAGCACTACTGGCCAGCAAGAGCGGGACGAAGTGGGCAGTCCTGGGAGGAATTCAATCATGAAATGGAGGTGCGATATTAAGGGAATGATGAACACATTAGCCTCATTAAATTGCAGCCATCTTCGTAATGCATTGATCAATAAATAATTGCTTTTATTTTATGGTTGTACATTCCCGCTGCAGAGTCTCTGCACACAGCAACAGATGCCCAAACAAAGTAAGAGAGTGAGAGATCACTACAGCTCAGTGGAGAATGTGGACAGTCTTTTCAAAGACCTTGGACTGTGGCAAGAAAAATTGAGAAACCAAGGTAACTGCAAAATTTAGAAAATTGATTGATCAAAGCTGAAAATAAATATGTATGGTTGTGTTAATTTGTGATGTGTGGTATATAGCTATGGTAACCTGGTTAATTTGAGTGCTACAGTAAAATCCCTAATGGTACCTTATGGCAGTTTGAGATTTCTAGCTAGGAATTTGTAGAGAGTTTTTCTGTACGTAGTTACAGCCTAGATAAGCACTCAATGGGGAGAAAAAGGAACAATCTTTTCCTGAGCAAAGGAAATTTTAAGTACGTGGGTCATCCAAAAGAGACCCTGTTCACAGGAGTTGGAATATTTAATGGATTAAGATGCACTGAAGGATGGAGAAATAGCATTCAGTTTGTCAGGGAAATACCAAATCTAAGTCAGATGTTAAAGTTGCCACTATATGAACTTTGTGGTGAGCTGCAGGCAGCTTGACAATAAAGGCAGTAGAATGGGAAGAGGAAATTGGTGTTCTAGAAATTAAAAGGAGTATTTAAAATTGGGGAGTGAA
>NW_010240814.1:4327-6451 GCF_000690775.1 Eurypyga helias | reverse complement strand
GAGGCGGGGTATCGCGTTTGCGCGAGGGCGCTCTCGCGAGGTTTCGGCTGCTATTAAAGGCGGCGTGCGCATGCGCATGGCACTCGTGGCCTGTGCGTGGTGAGGTACTGGTTGCCTGCTGTCCGGTCGCGTTGTGGGAGGTCGGGCCTGTTGTAGGCCGGTGGGTGTGACTGTGCCTTGTTACCCCTCCGCAGCCTTCCTTCCTTATTTCTCTGCTCGGGTCTGTGTGCGTGTAACGACATGCGCAGCCCTGTGAGGTAGTAAGAGAGGCGCTTGGCCTCGGCTGGCTGCCGCAGTTCTGCGTGAAGGGGTTCGCGTGTGCTCAGAGCTTTTTGGGAAGAGGCACTGCGCTCTGGCGTCCAGGGTAGCTGTGCTCTTTGTATTCGCACCATAAATAAAGCGTGTTGATGGCGGGTGTATGTAGGGATAGAAGTAGCTCTATACTCTCACCTGAACACCGTTCTAGGGGCTGGCTTTGACCCTGCCTTGCGCTCGCCCTACCCTCAACCCGTTTCCTGATGCTCCTCACAGGCAGTGGAGTAAGCCACAGGCTTCCCTGGGGTGAGTGACCCGGTGCAACACGCTTGTACTGCCAGGGGATTTCAGCTGCTGCTGCTGGGTTAAGGCATGGTGTGAATCGCACCTTCCTTTCTTAATTACTCTGCTGCCTTTAATAACAATTAGTTACAGCGAGGGCAGGGGTGCAGGTTGATGCAGTGGAGTGTTGCTCCTTGGGGACTCTGGTTTGTGGGGTGGTGTTTGCCTCTGGGGCACAGCCTGGCAGCTTGGGGTTTCCCAGACGAGCGACTCATCCTCTTTCAGGGCATGTTCTGGGGTGAGCAGTTACTTTTTTGGATGGTAGCAGCAGCAGCAAAGTTGCCTGTCTCAGGGTGGGAGAGGGGAAGGGATTCATGCAAGGTGGTTGAGCAAAAATGGGACAAGTGGTGCCTGACCCACTGCTGGCAGCTGCCTGGGGGTCTCTGTGGGGCTCAGCGCTGCTTGGGCTTTTTCCTCTGTGATTTGGCCGCTGCGGGGCTGGCCTCTGGTTCCCGCTTGATGCCTGGAGGAGGGGAAGGCAGCTGGGGTGATGGCTGGGCTGTGGGGGGACCTGGGTACTTCTTAGGGAATCTGTTACCTTTCCGGGCATGGGCTGCCTTCATGCGCCCCAGGTTCCTCTTGCTCGCCACCCCATGCTCCACTATGGGCTGGGGGTAGTGGGTGCCCACCAGACATCCTGCCCGCTCCTGCACGGCCCGCGGCGCCCTCCAGGGCTCGTAGATGTACTCAGCAGGGAAATCCTTGAGGATGGGGAGGTATTTTCTACAGCGAGGGGTCAAAGCCACCAGAGACACCACCTCCCCATCTTGTGTGGCTTTGGGTTTCACGCCTACCGAATGTATGCCCCATCCCGGTCCGTCTTCTTGCCGAAGGCGACGGGCGAGTAGACGTGGAAATACCGGTGGAAGAAGGCGCTGCTTGACAGCCACAGCCAGTTGCCAGCGTTGAGGGACCAGTCAGCATCTAGCAGGAGCTCCTCAAAAACCTGTGGGACACCGCAGTGGCATGGGGAACGGGGTGCCCAAGAGCCCAGTGGGTGCTGGTGGGTGGTTGGGGGAGATCTCCTGACCTTCAGCCCTTCTTCCCAGGAGACCCAGAGGTCCCCACGGGTGAGGAAGCAGGCGACGGCGTGCCGAGCGAGGTGGTGGATCCAGCCCTCGGTGCGCAGCTGGGTCATGATGGCATCGATGAAGGGGTAGCCTGTCCGGCCCTAGTGTGGGGTGTTGGGGTTAGATGGGGCAGGGGGATGTTTGGGGGTGGGGTCAGCGGTGTTGGGGTATATCCCTGAGGGAAATACCTCCCTCCAGGCGCGGAGGTGCTCGGGGTTGTTTTCCCAGTCAACCTGCAGGCAGATGGGGTTGCCAACCATCCGGTCAAAATTGGGGATGCTGCTGCCAGCGGTGTAGAAAAACTCCCTCCAGAGGAGCTGCCCGTGCAAGGAAATGGGGGGCTGAGAGTGCTCCCGCTGCCGGCAAAGGTGGGATCAGCCCCTCCATCTGAGCTGGTTCCTCCTTCTCCAGCCCCCCACCCCAAAAATGCTGCCTCACACGCTGGTACGACTGCCCC
>NW_010240814.1:3301-4242 GCF_000690775.1 Eurypyga helias | reverse complement strand
CGTTTCAGGCTTCTTAAAGCTGCACCCCCTGGTCTGGGGATACACGCTGGGGTCATGTTTTGGGATGGGGGCAGGAGGCAAAGCAGGCCTGAAATTAGGGTGATGGGCACCGAGCACTGACCGTCCTCTTCATGAGGGTGTCGAGCCGGGCGAGCGCTGCCGTTTCCCCGCCGGGGTAGAGGTGAGGACCCACCTCAGTGGGGTCCTGGCCCAGCTCCTCCAAGGTGGGGACCCCGTAGTCGGCATCGTGGCTGGCCTGGCACGGGGGGCAGCAGCCTGGGGCACCGTGTACGGTTGGGATGTGACGGCCGTCACTCCACTCCAGGGTGACCAGTGAGGGAGACACTGACCTGGCTTTGTGCTCTATCCCCCCAGGTCCCCCCCATGCTCACCCCGGAGGTGCTCCTGGGTGAGTGCTGGGGCCGGCTTCTCCGGGGGTCCGAGCAATGCCAGGAGGCTCTGAAGGCGCTTGTAGGTCAGGGGGGCTTTGCCGTCGTTCAGGGCGAGTACTCTGGGGTGGGGTCGGGAAAGACATGCTTGGCACCGGGGCTGGATCCCCCCCAGCCTGAGGGACCGTGCTGAGCACCCACCTCTCAGTGTCGTAGAGGGTGTGGGACACCTCCTGGATCACCTCCACGCCGTGCCGTGCCGCCAGCTCGGCCACAGCAGCATCACGCCGGCGGGCGGGGGGTTCGGTGTCCACCTCGAAGGTCAACCGTGTCGTCCCCCAGGCATGGAAGAGCCGAGGAAACACCTCCTCCGGGCAGCCCCGCACCACAAACAGCCTGCCAGGGAGCTGGGTGGGCACCAAGCTCCTCCAGACATCCCCCAAATCCCTTGGAAACGGCCCCGGCACTCACCTGGAGCCCAGTTCCTGCAGGTTCCCATCCAGGTCCCGCAGGGCATCGAGGAGGAAGCGCTGGGCGTTGGGGCCTGCCCGG
>NW_010240814.1:520-3202 GCF_000690775.1 Eurypyga helias | reverse complement strand
TTGTCGTGCAGCCGCAGACCCTTCCGAAACCAGTGAATGGAGCTGTGCTGCATGGCCGGGGGGTCCCGGGGGGACGCGACCTGGGAAAGGAGAGCTGGGGAAGAAGTTTAGGGGAAGAAAATGCCTTGTTTGGTAAATTTAACTCCTAAAACCAGAGGGAGCGGCAGAGATGGACCCATCCATGCCTGGTTATAAAATCAGATGGGGAAACAGGTCTGTGCTTGCTGGTGTGTGTTGACGAGGGCTGGGTGTGTGACGCCCATCCGCCGACGGCGTCTGGCCAGTGGCGGATGTGGGAGGGAGGCCCCGCTGTGGGCTGTCTTCCCGGGATCGCGGCTGACTTCCTCTGCCTTCGCTTCCGCCTGCTCAGGCGGAGCCCGGACCTGCTGGCAACTGTGGGGTCTCAGAGGGGCCAGGGGAGCTCCTCCACTCTGTTTCTGGGGAAGCTGGTGGGTCCCCCGTCCTCCCCTCTACCCTGGGGCTGCTCTGTTGGGAACTGCTCCCACATGGAGAAGCTGTAAGGATGGATAAGCCTCGCCACTCGCTGCGGATCCCATTAGGCTCCAGAGTGAATGTCCTGCATCCTACCTCTCCTTTCCCACCTAGGTGATCCTGTAAGATCTTCCTCCCAGGAGCTGATGCATCCCCCATCCCTTCTGTGGTGCCCGATTCCTGCAGCCCAGGTAGGCATTCCCCAAATTTCCCCCCACAGCCATGTGCCGTCCGAGCTTCTCATTCAAGCCGTGCTTGAGCTTTTTGCTGTTACCGAGCGCTGGCTCGCTCGGGGAGTGCGGTTTCCGCCGGTACGCTGGGTCTTGCCAGCATCTGCTATGGGCCTGCGTCCTTTTTGGGGTGGGGAAAAGGCTTCAGCGTGAATTGGAATGTTTTATTTTGGAAGAGGTGATGGAAGCAGTGGAAAATGGCAGCCACGTTTGCTCCTGGGGCTCATCCCTTACTCTGTTGCTGCTCCTGGGTACCCACAGGGAGGGTCTGGGCACCCCAAACCCTGCCGGGAGCACGATGCTGAGGCGTGGGCATGGTGTGAGCTGGCAAGGGATGGGCAGGATGCCAGGATACGGATCCGGGCCTCACCCAATCAATCTTTTGTTTGCTAGCAGCGAGTTGATCTCCGGTGATCCCTGTTGATCCCCGCTTCTCCCCTCCACAGGATCCTTTCCCCGCCACCGGGAATGAGGGGCTCTTTGGCCCATCAGCTCTCAGCCTCGCTCACCGCAGGTGCGTGTCTCCGGCGGAGGGGATTAGCTGGTGACAGGCAGTAAAAGGGCAAGCAGGCAGGAGGGCTGCTGGAACCACTACTTCCAGCCCTGCCTGATGTTGAAATGCTCCTTCCCAGCAAATTTTGGGGAGGCAGATGTGAAAAACACTGCCGGGGGTGATTTTGGAACTGCAGGCGGGCACCCCGCTGGGCTCCTGGGGCTGAGACCTCCCATGGGGCAGTTCCTGCTCTCCTAATTTCTTCTCTTTATCCCTTTTTTCTGCTGGCAGGAGAGGTTTCACGCCGGCGACTGGCGGCTGAGCAGTGTGTTGCCCACTATGGCCGGTGAGTCTGGGCTTGGTTTGTGCCAGCTGGGATAAACCCTCCGGCTCTATCCCCACCCCACCGAAACACAAGGGTGCCCACCGGCTCGCTGTGATGCAGTAGCATCCGGGTGGCAGGTTTAGGGGTTGGGGTAGTTTTTCTGGGGGTCAGGGTGAGATCCTGCCCGGCTCCTTCCATCCGGAGGTGTCTTGCTGAGCCAGCGATGCTGCGCAAAACCCTTGGGAGGCCGGGGGTGGGGGGTAGTGCTGGGCCCCCCCCAAACCTCACCATGGGCTCTCCAACTCCACAGGATGGTTTAGGCGGCTCTTGCACAAGCCCAAGCCCAGCTCGGTGGAGAGCAGCCTCAACACCAGCCACTCCTCTTCATCCTCACCTTCCTCCTCCTCCTCTTCCGCCAAGAGCTCCAGCTCCTCTCCCAGCATGAGCCTGACCAGGTCCATCCGCTCGTCACCTGTGTCCCTGTCGGACATCAACGCCTCGGGCAGCGCCCGGTGGGCCAAGAGCTACGACGTCTGCATCTGCCACAGCGAGGTGGACCTGGAGCTAGTGGAGGAGCTGGTGTCCTACCTGGAGAGTCAACCCGAGAGCTTCCGGTGCTTCCTCCAGCTGCGGGATGCGGCGCCGGGAAGTGCGATGGTGACAGAACTGTGCGATGCCGTGCAAAACAGCCACTGCTGGGTCATGCTCATCACCCCCGGCTTCCTCCGGGACCCTTGGTGCAAGTACCAGATGCACCAGGCGTTGGCCGAAGCGCCCATGGCCAACGGACGCACCATCCCGGTGTTGAAGGACGTGGATCGGAAGGAATATCCCAAGGAACTGCGGAACCTCTACTACATCTACATGGCGTTGAAGGAGAACAGCTTCAGGCAGATCAGAGACACCGTCGTGCGCTGTGAGTACGGTGCTGGCGAAACATCGTCGTGGGAAGGGATTTCGTGAATATATTTAAATCGTTGGTTTATTTAAATTAATTGGTTGCTAACGGGGCTCGTGTGCCTCCGCAGACCTCCAGGAGCTGTGCCGGAGCTCCCTGAGCAGGACTGAGTAGCGCCGGGAGCAGGCAGAGCATCCCCGCGGGTGTTTCGGAGCTGCCACCGCAGGACCTGGATCCGGCTGCG
>NW_010240814.1:0-253 GCF_000690775.1 Eurypyga helias | reverse complement strand
GCCTGCCCCACGGCAGGGAAGAGGGTTGTGCCTTTGCACAGGTTTGTTGGGACTGAAAATGCAGAAATTCTGAATCTGGAGTTTTTTAAATCCCCCGGCTTGTGGGTTTGTGTCATGAGTGGGTCTGGAAGGAACCCTGGGGGCAAGTGACCCCAGATGGCGGGGGGCTGGTCCCTGCCCCGTGCGTGGGCTCTGCTGGGGTGGGGAGGAGGCGGATTTTAGGGGGGCTGGGGTCAAGGGGGACCTGGGGGTA
>NW_010240813.1:0-3003 GCF_000690775.1 Eurypyga helias | reverse complement strand
ACAAACCTACACCAACCATTGGCAATACTGCAAGAAACACTTCTTTCTAGTTGAAACAAATATTCCATATTTAAAAAAAAAAAAATTAACCATTTCTACTACCGTGCAGAGGAATGTAATGGTTTCCTTATTAATCATACCTGACACACAGACAGGTAATATTTTCAAAAAATATAGCCAATTGACTATTATCATTGTAAGGACTAAACTTCCCTCACAAGTCTTACACTAAAGATATATGAATATACATATATATATACATACATATATATAAAGAAGGAATAGAAAAGAAGAAAATACAGTTGTGCTCTGCATACATATTGTTATAAAGTTAGAAGCTTTTCCTTCGCAACTACACAGCAGAGGTCAGGTAGGCATTCACCTCAATGCCTTGGGGTTACACTCAGATGATTAGTAGCACACCAAGCAGTCACCTCAGAAGTTTGAAAAGAAAAGCCAAACAAAACACAACCAATAAAAGAAAATCAATGCATAGCACAATTTAACTTAATGCAGGAAAAATAGAAGTCAAGATGTAAAAATACAAATATACTTACAAACCTTAACTCACAGGATAGACTGGACTTAAGAGTGCTTTAAAAGAACAAAACAAACCCCAAACCTTACTTCTACAGTTTTAAGTGAATTTTACGACTGACACATTTACCATGGCATTTTGATTATTAAAGTGGTAACTGTATAGGTCCTGACAGTATCTTAGCCCTGAACCTGAATGATGAGTGGATGCCAGGGTTATGTCATTCCTACCTCTGACATATAGATTGGCAGGGGCAGAATAGCGTGTACCCGCACTGTTGGTTGCAACACACTCATATTTGCCTTGGTCAGATTCTTCACTCAGTTCAATTTGGAGGGCACCTGTACGAATATAGAATACATTGCCAAAGAGACGGTCAGAGAAGGCTTTTTAGATCCACAACAATACACCGCTTAACAACATGAAAAGCTTGTATGCGAAGGTCCACTCAACGTCGGTTCATTTTCTTGCTAAGGTGCACAGACAGAAAATGATGCAATGAAAAAAACAAAGAGATTATTTTTTTCACATCATCAGTGCTAGCACAGGAAAACAATTTGCATTTGGCAAAAAACCCCGTCTCTAAACAATACTGTTTCCTAAACCATTAAAATGAAGATGGGTGAGACTGCTTCAAGGAAGAATGGCTTTTGAATAAAACAAAAGAGATTAAGTAGTTGGGTCATTTTTAATTTTTTTTAAATTATTTTTATTTCATTCTTTCAATCTACTAACAAAAGTAGCACAAAAGGTGGTACTCATAAAAAAGGCAGGACAGGATTCAAGAAATCTTCTGCTGAAGAAAGCCAAAAATGTGCAGCAAGAACAAAAAGGCTGCTTGAAGTGAAAAAAAAGAAACCGCATTAGTTATTTATAATTATCAAAATATTCTTTTAAAGAAACAAAACTCCCTTAAGACATGCAGATTGGTAAGAAAAGAAAGACAGTTTTCCGCAACTTACAATCTTAAAGTACGTTTGCTGAAAAACAAAGAGCAGTTGAATTAGAAGACAAAAAAGTTAAAAAGCATGGTCTACATCAAGAAGGAAGAACCAACCAACCACTGCTTTGGACCATAGAAGGGCCCCCCCCAAGACACCCATCAAAATCCACAAGTGGGATTAGCAGTGAGGTGTCACAAAACCCAAGAAAAATATAAAACAAGAATTACAAAAGAAGTAAACAATTTTGCCAGAGTATCAAAAACCAACAATACCACATACCAACAAGAATAATAAGTCATTAACCTTTCATTTCCAAAGCCTGTAGATTAGAAGATCCAAAAATCCAGAGGTGAGAACTCCAAGAAAAAGGGAACGAAAAAAAAATAATAAAGGAAAAAAAAAACCATTTCTGTAATTTTTTAGGGGGGGACACACACATAATTTTCAAATTTATGACGTTAAAAGAAAAAAAAAGGATTGAAGAACAACAAAATTAAAAACCTTTTAAGAAAGATAAGACAAAAAGAAGATAGTCCATGTTGTCTTCTGCATGTCTGCTACTGTTCTCCAGACCATCTTGGCTTTGGTCCAGGACAAGAACAGCTAAGGAAGAAAAAAAATGATCTTTTTTTGCTCCAGTTGGACAAAAAAAAAAAAGACGAAGGGAAAAAAAAAAAGAAAAAGAAGAAAAAGAAGAAGAAGAAAAAGAAGAAGAAGAAGAAGAAAAAGAAAAAAGAGGGACAAATGGTACGCTGTGACTGGGCTATGGCCAGAAGACCTGGATATGCTTTCTTTGAAGCATATCACAAATCAAATTATTGTTTCTTTTTTTTTTTTTTTTTAAATGAACAAACGAAAACGGGAAAGGAAAAGGGAGTGTGCAGAAAGAAAGGCCACAATATGAGAGTCACTGATCATAACCAAACAGGACAAAGGAAAAAAAAAAGATCAGATAATGGACATTTCTGTGGCTTGGGTTGGTTTTTTTTTTTGGTTGTTTGTTGTTTTTTTTTTCTTAAAAAAAAAACCAAACCGAGGACAAAGATGAGAGGGATGAAAGGACAGGAAGAATGAGTAAGATCATTCTGTGAACGTTAGTTCAGCACTCTTACCTCTTATTGGTGTACCACCTGGGTGGATAATATGAATGCAAATAAGATTAGAAAGAAGAAGCATTAGTACGAGAAGAAGGAGGCTAGGGCTTTGGAAGAAGAATCAAATTAGATTTACAGAATTAAATAAGGTCTTAAGAGAAACTTGAATTACTATACTGTTAAAACAGGAATATATTAGGTAGTATTATCAGGTTATAAAAGCAAGTTGCATCGTACCACAAAGGGCAAAGGCTACAATTGGCTGCATTGCCATTCTCAGAGTAGGATCTGAGTTCTTAGATGTTTGGTTATAGAGGGTTAGATATATATTGAATATGCCTCAAATATTTAAAGGAAACTTTACAACACTGCACTTATGACATAGTTTAGGAAAATATTGGAACTTCTATTTTAATATATATATATA
>NW_010240812.1:0-5076 GCF_000690775.1 Eurypyga helias | reverse complement strand
TACACCTTAAAGCAGAAAGAAGGAATTCAGCTTGCGATCTCTTGATGTGGGAGCCATCAGTTCATCCTGTGTCCCCACAGTGCCCCAACCCCCTGCTCACCCTTGTGCACGGCCAGGCACTGAGCACTGGCGTGGCTCATTCCGCTGCACCGCAGATGGGGCAAAATCCTCTGCCCAGCGCTAGGCAAACACCCCGCTGGCTCCTCCCGTCCCAGGCTTGAGTGCTTGCTCTCACCCAGACATACAGGCCTATGGCGTGCTCAGTATCAGTAGCTGCTCTGGTTGGGATGTGTCCACAGTGTATGCGAGGGAATGGCCCCTGGAGGTGCCCAGTGGATGCCTGGTAGACTAGATGGAGAGCTATAAAACACACACCTCCAAAAAGCATCGGAATTTGTGCGCTTTTTTTTTTTTTGTAATTGACATTTCTGGAAATGCACATTCCCACAGCAGTTGCCAAAACTGTCAGGTTTTGAAGCGCAGTAAGAACCTGACCTCTGGGACACCGGGGCAGCTCTTCCTTTCCCTGCCTTATGACTGCACAGCCCACCATTCCCTGCATCCGTTGGAAGGATCATTCATACTGAGGGAGTGACGTGTTTTGGGGGAGCTGACACTGCTATTCATTTTGAGGGGTCTTCCCCTTGGAGGTAAAATTTGGGCTTTCCTGGAACTTTTGCCTTTTAAATTACCCTTCCAGCCTCAAACTGAGAAAGCCCAGTGGTTGGGATCACTAGACTCAAAACATCCGCAGTTTTTGTCACGGAAAAGTTGTGCTTAATGCTTCACACTGTCACAATCTTCCTACTTGGCCACGAACCTCTCCATTCCCCATCTATGAAATAGGAAAAATAGCACTTTCTTACTCCCAGGGGAGCTCTGAAGGTGAAAAGCACTGAAGCCCACACGGCATTCAGACTCGTTGCAGCTGGAGGATCACGGATAGTTATGGCATGGCACTATAAATGTGACGATATATGTGTGTATACACACACACACTTTAAAGAGTGTTCAAGAGCATAAACCTGGTTTGAAATCTTGCCCTTGCCTTTAGGTGTCTGACTACTGATTCCAACTAAAAATAAGTATTAGTAAAAGATGTCAGATCCCAAGCCAAGCCAGTGTAAAAGTATTTAACTTCTTGCATATCAGAGAATTCATTTTATTTTGGCTCACAAAGGACAGTCTTTTTGACAAATATATCAAACCGCTTCCGCCTGCTAATCACAAGGGGCAGGACGACCCATTAATGGAGGAAGATGTACATCCATGTGACAAGCATGAAACACAACTAGCAAAGCTTCAAAATCTCTACCATAAAAGTGGCTCTGATTTTTTTACTGAGACTTCAATGGGACAAAATCACCTTCTTAATTCTAAACACAGTTCCACTAATGCTGAAAGTTTTGCACAAAGAAAGTGGGTTGCACATTTTCAAAGGCACATTATTTTTTGTACTTTTTTTTTCTGATAAATGAATAGGATTTCACGGACCTCACTGAATATTTATTTGAAATGTTCTCTTTTTTAATAGAGAAATTCAAAATGTGTTAGTTTTTTTTTCCTGAATTTCAATTGATCCAACTGCCAAAGTTGAAAACTAGTGCTTTGCAAAGACCAAACCCCACATTTCAAGAAAATAGTTCACACAAAGCTTCTAAGACCTTGTGCTTTTAACACCTGAGGAGAAACTCTGGGGATAATAAAATGTAAAGCAAATTGAAAATATGTCTTTAGCAGCACAACTTTCCCATTCCTACCAAAGGAACTATTAAATTCTACAGTATTTTTATACTTTTGTCTGGTATTGTTTGAGCAACAGTTTGGGTCTATTTGTATTTTATTGAGGCCACTTGACCTTTCCCAAGCCTATAGAGTTTTGCTCTCTATTTCTGAAGAGAGTGTAATATACCCTGGGAATAGCAGTATCACACGGACTCAGGATCAGTCATTTTAATTAAAATTAAGAGAAGAAATTGTTTAAAATTGAGCATCTTGTTGTTATATCTGAGTCACACAAATGCAGAGAATTCTGTTCTCGAGAAAACTTTCTTCCTGAGCAAACTTGCTTTTCCTTCTTTTTAAGCAGGCCTGGGAGATTTACTCCTGAGCTTACGGCAGTTTTACATCCAGGCAACTTCATTAAAACCTTTGGAGCTACTTCTAATTATTTACCCAGGATTTCACGAGAGGACAATCAGCCCCTCTCTTGCCTTTTTCGGATATATTTATTTATTTGCCTTGCATTTTTTCCTCTCTGCTAGAAAATGGAATAGCAGAGAGACATAAGAGAATTGTCCTTTGGAGAACATGGCTCTGGAGTTACAGCTCCTCAGAGGGCTCGCATTTGAGTCCTGTAAAACTTATCGTAGGCTCACGGGCTACTGGAAATGTTATGTACAGGCGTGAATAACACAAACAACAGAATCTACCGAGTGTAGGTTACTCCTCCCTTTCCTTCTTTACACCTTAAATAAACAGTTGAAGGAGAAACAAGAATGACAGCAAAGCGAATAAAAATAAGGATGAAATAGAAGATCATGTAAGAAAAACCTCTTTCTGTTCCAGTTTGACAACGTCATTCATTCAGACCAGACTGGGAGCTCAGCACCTACTGATTCGAGAGAAGAGGACAGCTCCTCTTGTGGGGAAAATGAGATCTTTTCCTTGGAGATGTCTACGGTTTCTTCTGCACGAAGCTGAGCACTGTTTCTACCACACTGAGATACAGGGTCCCTGTTATAGCAACCTGCTCTGTAACTAACTTGCGGTCCCCTTGCTAATTAAAAGCTTTTGTTTCTGCTGCACCCACTGAGCTGCTCCCAGGCTGCCATGAGTGTGAGAGACAATCTGATTTCATTGTGGAACATTTACAGAGTTGGTCTTTGCTTGCTTAGAGAAAAGTCATCAGAGGAAGACAGGAGGGATGATTGACAGCTGCCACCAATGGATTTGGGGCACATTAGCACTCCCCTCCTGCTCCCCAGCCCCAAGCACACCCGCACAGCCAGAACTAGGAATCTGTGAAGGTTCCACTGCCCCAAAACCCCAGGCTTGGGTTGTGTGTCACCCAGTCCAGATTACAACACAACCAGAAGACTGCCCCACAGTTGATTATTTGCTGATATTTCCTATTTAGTTTAAACCAACATACTGATTGTATCAGCCATAAAGCTTTATGGAGGTTGGTTTATTCCCCCCTTCAAATGGACTGTTCTCCTCTCTGTCATAAAGTTAATTTTATAGTCTTTGTTCATTTTCCTAATCTGCAAATTACATCCTCCTGTACTCTGATTACTTACTATTGGAAAAACAGACCTTCTATATTTCCCCTCTGCTTCCAGTTTGAATATTCTTTGCATTATCTTGATGACCTTAATCTCTTTCCACCCCCTCTCGACTGGCCTTTCAAGGAAGAGGCAAACACACCAGCAACACTAAGTGTGTCAGCCAGAAAAAACAATCTCAGCTCCTGATCTATGCTCACTCCATCAGAATCCTTTCTCTTTCTTTTTTTTTTTTTTTTTTTTGCTACCCTCCTCCTCTAACAGCAGAGACTCTGGGGAGAAATGGAACTGTGGCAGGGAGGAATTGGCATCCTCATAGAAATCCTTCATTTCCTATTGGGAAGGAAGGCAGTGTAATAGATTGGGAAACAAGGTATTAATATGCCAGAAACTGGCCATTGAACAACACTGCAACAAACAGGTCATTTTTTATTTAAAGATATCTTCATTTTGTAAGAAGTGCACTGACGCATGTGCTCATGTTTCTACTTAAAATGGCCACAGTCCAGCAGCGGTACACACAGCACTAGGAACAAGAGGCGTCTCATGGGAATTCATGCCTGGGCACTGCTGAAGTCCTACTTGAGCCTCAAAAATAAGGTACCAGCAGGTTTCAGATTGCTGCATGTCTTCATGCTACTTGCGTTCACTGGATGCGCATCCCTAAAACAGATCCGAGCTCTGAGTAAATGTGAAACCATACTGGCAACTTGGGAAGGAAGCCCTGAGGAGGGAAAACTAAGAGATGGGTTATTGCTATACACTAAGCAAAAATGGTACATGTGAGGGAATGAAAGATCTGTCAGGGCACTTAGGCACAAAAGAGTGGTCCCATCTAAAAGCTCAGGTTCTTCCTCACTGTGGGATATTCACTACTTAGGGTTTTCAGCCTTGTTCTCATTGCACATCCCTAAAAATATGGCAAGACAGGGCTGCATGTGAGCTGACTGGCTGTGGACTTGTTTCTCTTGATTTTCTTCTGTATATGGCTTTGAACATTCTTGTGAATACCATGGGAGCCAACAGTCCGTGGTTGGAACATGGCAGTACAGCGTCATCCTCTCTATTCGACGTGGCTACAAGGCTGGGAAAATGAGCTGCACGCCTTACAGTCAAAACATTGCACCCTGATCACAGTCCACTCTGGACAGAGCATCCCTGAGCATCTGCTGTGAAGCTCCAAATACTGTCATTAACATTTTCTTTTGATGGAGACACATACTCTCCGTTGGGGTGTTAACTCTGATGCTTAACCACAGCTTCTAGCAGAGGGACTTCCTTGGAAGAGGCCAACCCAATCCTCAGCAGCACTCAGGGTATAGCAGCACCCACCAGCCTGGCGAGAAGCCTCCATGACCCTGCCTCTGCTCCCAGCTCAGCCTCAGTTCCCTTGGGCTCATCTGTCTCACTCTCCTCCTCTAATCCCTTCTGTACTCCTCCCACCCCCACCTCTCCTCTGTCCTGCTCCCCTCCACCCCTCCATTTGGTTTCTTTTTATTTTAGATCCTTCTCAGTAGTCCTGTCTCTCCCCCTCTTCCCTCCCACTCCCGCCTGCCTCTCCCTTTCCTGCCTGCCCTACTCTTTGCCGGTGTAATACGGTGGGAGCTGCCATTCACAGTCCTGATTTGCGATGCCCACCGCAGGACAGCTCATGTGGCCCTCACTTGCAAACAGCAGCTCAAGCCAGAAAAATAAGACACCGATTAATTCTAACAGCCAAGATTTTGCCTAAAACCCTCTCGTTATTTCACGGTAAAGACCAGCAGTCTCTGACTGCAAAGTGACAGTG
>NW_010240811.1:1100-1337 GCF_000690775.1 Eurypyga helias | reverse complement strand
GGGATCCGCTCCCAGCGTGAAGCGTCGCTCCCGGTCTCTCCGGAGGCTGCTCCCAAGTAACCTGCGGCAGCTTTAATTGGCAGCAGACGTATTTTTATTTTAAGATGTCCTCACATTTTTTTTTTTTAACAACAAATTACCATGCCACAGGCAAAACAGGCGGACGCTACCCCCTCCCCCCGCTTCGTTAAAAAAAAAAAAAAAAAAACGGGAAAAGGGGCACATTTTAAAGAAAAG
>NW_010240811.1:367-1076 GCF_000690775.1 Eurypyga helias | reverse complement strand
TGGCAGTGGAAAAGGGTGAGGAATAAAATTGTTCTATGAAACCGATGGGGCTACAATAATAGTTATTGTTTAAAATAGGCGACAGGCTGCAACCTAAAGGAAACGGTTAATTCCCTTAGGAATTTATACATCAAACGAAAACCGTATTGAGATCGCTGATAGAGCTATTCAACATAGCCCCGATTATAAGGAAAAGGGCTTTTGAACGAGCGAAGCTCCTAAGCTGCTTTGGAATATAGCTTTTTCAGAGATAGGAAGATCAGCTGGGGAAAGGTAGAGCGACAATTAAAAAAAAATCCATAGCTAGATGAATAATTAAAACCTATTTATTGTGACATAGTCGCTCCACTGCGGGACCTGAAGTCTCCGGACCGCAGTCCGGAGGGGCTTTGTCAGCTCCCCATAGTAAAGGGCGCTCGGGATTTCCACCTGAGTTCAGCCGGAGGCGATGCCCACCGCGAGCAGCCCGGGCAGGAGGCGACCCGCGGCCGTCCTCCTTCAGCCCTGCACACCGGGGCTGCCCCCGCCCGCGCCAGCCCTGACCCTGCCCCGCACCACGCGAACTTTCTCCCGTTTTAAACAAGGCGGGTGAGTCCGCAGAGCTCACTGCTGCGCAGAAAATACGCCCTCCTGCACGTCTCCCCGACTGGAAATAAGAGATCTGACTGAGGAATTCGAGCGTTTTTAAAAAATTCATTTATAATTTATA
>NW_010240811.1:0-356 GCF_000690775.1 Eurypyga helias | reverse complement strand
CCCAGGAATATTTGATTCTTTACACATTCAGCTTAAACAATTTTGATTTTAAACCAGATTATCTACAAATATCGTCTAACCAAGTGAACATGGACTGCATCTTTAAAACATAAAATACAAACTACTTTTTAAAATCCCGCAAAATGTAAATATGCATGAATAAACCTGTTACAGCTAATAAATGGCTCTGACAAAGTTGAAGAGATTACAAATTATTATCTGGCTCGTAAAGGAAAGAGAAATCCAAACAAAACGGAGGGGTGTCTCGCACCAGCTCCAGCGGTCCCAGCAATATTCCTATCCCAGTAACAGCGGAGATGGGCTCGCGTACGGCTGAGACCCACAAAGCACGATTT
>NW_010240810.1:7205-17960 GCF_000690775.1 Eurypyga helias | reverse complement strand
TAAGGTCCCTTCCAACCCAAATATTTGTATAATAAGAATTACCTTAAACTTTTTTTCTTCATCTTCATATCTCTAAACTCTAAAGGCAATATTTTAATTTAATTTTAAATTTTTGTTTTCAATATTAGGCCACGGACATCTACGATCCAAACCCAGTCATGATGCTTATTCTGTGTGTCTACCTATATGAAAGTCTCCCTCACTACTTACCCCAGAAGACTATAGAATTTAGAGGTGCTCTCCATGCAACTGTTGTTAAACAGGTACTGATACTCTTGGATTTAGATTTGTAGCAGTACAAGATTAAAACACTGAATGTACGTATGTGTTTATATTAGGTATATACTACTACAAAGAATCAATGGGTTTCATGTAATTTGGTTACTAAATATAGAAGATAAGAGTGCATCTTCTTTCTTTTTTTCTCTTCAGGCTTGGGATCTTGACTTCTGCTGCTGGTTTTTCCCTATGCTTTTGAACACAAAAATAAATCTACAAATCTGAGATCAAATATAGAGAGGAATAAGATATTAACAGGCATAGGAGTGCAGTGTACACTGCAAAATGAGTTGTCAGCAAAAATCAGTTTGGACAAAGTGTGGGAAATCTATGCTCTTTGGGAAGATAATTGATCTGCCTAGTTATTTGAAGTACTCTTTTTTGGTGATATCCTTTGTATTTTTTAACTTAGCTGTAGAATTCCATTTATGCTCTAAAAGTTCAATTAAAATAGGCTGATTTTGTTGTTGTTGATGTTGTTATAGGTGCGTCTGAAAAACCCAAGCATTAAAACTTTGGTGTACAAGGCTACTATTGTAGGAAGAGATGTGGATGATTTCTCATTGCCTAAAGGAAACACTGTCACCTTTGCCCCTAAGTAAGTCATGATTTTTTTGTGCATGTTATTAATAAGTCTAACAGCATGGAAATATAAATCTAGTAATTTAATAGTGGTGGAACATTAGAAATGTGTTCAACTACAGACAGGGCAATATTTGTCAGTATATAGATCAGGCTTTTTCTCCCTAACCTAGAAATAATCCAGAGTAATTTATCACTGGGACACATGTAGTTTAGCTCAATAGAGCTTTGAGAGCAGAACACATCTTCAGATCATTAGAAGAGTCCTCCATGTCCAATGAATATTTTTGTCCCAATGTATTTAAAGCTGTAATTTACAGTTTGGATCTGCTGGTTTTAAATTTTATTTTTTTTGCCCAACTAAATTTGAAATACCTCCTTTGAACTTGATTCACATTTGTGGCATCTGTGCATTTTGGCAGCATGAGCAGGTAAAAATTATTTCTTCTAAGATTTTACTTTTGTTTCTTATTTGTAAATGAAGCATGACTGGGAATTTGAGAGACCATGACACAGGTTTGATAGTAGTGTTAGACTGCTGCTATTTGTCCCCTTTGTCCTTCCCTACCCAGAAAGAAACTGTTGCAGCTGCAATGTAGTTATTTCTCTATCTTACATTTTTGAAAGTCATCTAAAGATCCTGGAGGGATTTAATTTTGGGAAAAAATTAAGTTGTTAACGTTTTTGGTAGCAGAAATTCTCATGTTGCAATGTTGTGCTTTTGTTCACTAAGTACATTTTGCTTTTTCTGTGCTATGTGGCTTTATTACTAAATACAGGAATTTCTCTAATCCCCATTTCACTGTCGAAGTTTAGACTGCAGCTCTATTTAAGATCATACCTCTACAGATAAAATGTATTGGAGATTGTAAAATGGAAAACAAAGTCAACATTTGTGTGAAAATAACCTGTGAAGAATTTCAAATATATATTGTCAAATTCAAGTACTCAACATAAACATAGTGCTCTTCAAGGTTGATCAGCATTTCAGTATTAAATGACATGCCTAATCTAAATCTATGCAAAAGGGAAAACAAGTAGTGTTGTTTTTCAGTGAACTGTGAGGCTGATTTGATTCCATTTTCATTGCAATTAGTTCAAAGAGGAATTAATATATAAATATAATCCTTGAAAATATCATGTGTTTCTCTGAAAGGTCAATACCATATCTGTTTTTCGCTTCATCTTTGAAAACACCCTAAAAATCCAGACCGAAGTAAATGCATAAAACTGCCATTAAGCTTCTTGGCATTATATACAGCAAGAAACATTTGAAAAAATGCATACAAATAAAAGCTTGTGGAAATGCCAGTCATGCACTGGTAACCTCTGCAGAGTTTATCATAATATAACCTTACTTGTAATCTTGGTCACTAAATGAAAAATAGGTTCTTTGTAATTATTAGCTTTCTTAATATTCTGATGGAAGTGTTTGGTGGAAGTGCTGCTCCAAGCATCAATGGGGATGGGTTGGAGTCCTGTAGGTGCTTTGTTTTAGATCATAATATAATAGGTGGGTTTGAAAGTGATGATATCATGAATAATAAACTAACACCACTGTTTAATTCATTATTTGTAGGCTTATTGCTATTAGTGCGGATTTATGTTCAGTTGACTTAAAGTCAAGAAAAATGGTAGAGGATTTATAGGAGAGAATGTTCTGTTTTCTTTGGAACGAATGAAAGTCTTTAGAGAAACTCAGAAATGAGGTAGGCTTGTAACAGATTTTTACCAAAAAAAAAAAAAAAGAAAAAGAAAAAAAAAATATTTATGGCCTAAATAAAAAGTGAGGGAGAATTTTCAGTGCATTCAGTAAGAAATTTGATGTGAGTGCATTATTAAAAACTAAATGGAATTATTTTTTGACAAGAATATTAACATCACTAACATTTTTTTGTAAATAGAAGTTGTTAAAATAGCCAGAAAGAGGCACTTCACATTAAAGTTATTTGTTCTACTCTTAGAAGTAAATTATACATGAATGTTGTATTTGAGGCAGATGAATAGATGTGTAAAAAATCACTAAAACTCAGGAAAGCCTTATTGCTCTATCCGAGAACAAGAGCTCTACCTTAAAAACAGGAGTCACATCTGAGTATCTGTAATGATTGAGATAATTAAGGTCAGATATCTCTGCATCCTTGTTCCCCTGAATTAAGTTATGAATTTATGAATATTATATATAAATATGAATATGCCTTCACCACTAGTTGCACTTTCACTGCATGCTAGCGTGATACTAGCCAGCTTATTTTCTCCTGAAACAACAGGTACTTCAGAAAACTAATAAAGAAGAAGCAGTAAAAAAATAGCAGCCATTGCCTTGTGGAGGTGTGCTGCAGGGCTGCAGTTCAGTTGTAAAGCTTTCTTTGCTAAAGTTTCAGGGTAAGAGGTCAAGGGAAGTACTAGCATTTTAGGTAACATTAACCCATCAGAGTTCAGGCAATTACTGCTGAAAAGATGAATGATATCTTTGATAGGAAGGCTAAAGAAACTGAAACTTGTCAGTCTTCTGACTGGAGAGCTGGAAGACTTTAAGACATAACATGCATGCATAGAGACTTTTCTATAATTTTCTGCCAAATGTACATATTCCTAATTTTAGAATTAACTATAATTGGATTTAAGATGACTGTGGGTCCTTATAATCACTAATGAGGAATAAGTGTGACTGACTAATCCTTTTACACCTGCTGGGTGAGCACACTTGGTGTAGAGGATTCTTAAGATGAAGGCCCGGTTTGAAAGGACTGTGATTACTTTCCAGGTGAGATTAACTACAGGAAACTGATACGCTAAACGGGAAAATTGAGCAGAAAGGCAAAGGGTAATGAAGAGAAGTTAATTAAATGTATTAGCAAGCAGTGACGCAGCACTAGGTTAGAGATGCCAACTGTTTTAAACTAATAATGATGAGGTGACCGAAGTATGTAGTATATGTCTGTCTGTATTTTCAAAGAAGCATGACAGTGTGTACTGTGGTCTACTACTAGCTGGTGAAATTCATAAATGTCTGTGGTGGGTTAAACTTGGCTGGCTGGCAGATACCCACCCAGATGCCCTCTTACTCCCTCTCCTCAACAGGACCGAGGAGAAAAGATTGCTCAGAAGGTTTGTGGGTTGAGAGAAAGATGGGGAGACTGCTTACCAGTGACCATCACAGGCAAAACAGGCTTGACTTAGGGGAAATTGGTTTAATTAATTTCCAAGTAAAATAGACTTCGGTAGTGAGAAACAAATATAAAAAAACCCCACAAACCCACACCATGACCTCCTCTCTTCCCCACTCTCTTTTCCCAAAGTCAACTTCACTCCTTTGTTAATGAGTCCTCTACCTTCTCCCCCTGCTATGCTGGATGGTGCCGGGGGTAATGCACAGCTGGAGCTCCTTTGTAATGGTTCCTCTCTACTTTTCCTTCCCCCTCATGCTTTTCTCCTGCTCCATGACTGCTTCCATGGGCTGCAGTCCTTCAGGAAAAATTTGTTCCAGCATGGGCTATCCAAGGATCACAGTTCCTTCAGGAAGGAAGGAAGGAGGGCCACGAAGATGATCGGAGGGCTGGAGCACCTCTCCTATGACGAAAGGCTGCGAGAACTGGGCTTGTTCAGCCTGGAGAAGAGGAGGCTCCGAGGAGACCTCATTGCAGCTTTCCAGTATCTGAAGGGGGCCTACAAGGGTACTGGGAGAGGACTTTTTACAAGGGCCTGTAGTGACAGGACAAGGGGTAATGGGTATAAATTGAAATCAGGGAGGTTTAGATTAGATATCAGGAAGAAAGTCTTCACAGAGAGGGTGGTGAGGCACTGGCACAGGTTGCCCAGAGATGTCGCGGATGCCCCATCCCTGGATGTCTTCAAGGCCAGGCTGGATGGGACTTTGAGCAACCTGGTCTAGTGGAAAGTGTCCCTGCCCGTGGCAGGGGGGTTGGAAACAGATGATCTTTAAGGTCCCTTCCAACCCAAACCATTCTATGATTCTATGATTCAGGAAATATCCAACTGCTCTGTCATGGGGACCCTCCATGGATTGCAGTGTGGTTATCTGCTCTGGTGTGGTCTTCTCCACATGCTGCAGGGGAACATGTGCTCTAGCAGCTGGAGCACTGCCTCTCCCTCTCCTTCTCCAACCTTGACGTTCCCACTTGAATATGTTTTCACAGAGGTGCTACCAGCTTGGCTGATGGGCTCTGCTGTGTCCTGCTGTGAAGGACATTGTGAGCCAGCTGGAACGGTCTGTTTCCTGCATAGGGTAGCTCTTCTCTTTTGTTACCAAGACTTTGCCACCTTACACCCAATATTTACCAAGAATGAGTATTTCATATCAATTGGCTGAGATAAAACTGGCTTTAATCCTATGTAGTTAAACAAAAGGGAAATCTGAAAACTATTCTGTCATTCTCCTCTGGCTTTTGGGGTACATCAGAAGATACTCTGTGTAGCTGAGTGTCAGATGTTGCATATAATGTAATTAATCTTTGAACTGCAATTTCCACTCCCCAGGGCACTGCATTGGGCCATATAGACTTGCAGTTCACAACAGTAATAGCATGAAGTTCTCTAAGGTCTCTTATGTGGTGTTGACATGCCTGTAAGTTAGTCTGGGTGTCTTAACAAGAGAAATGATGACGATGACTTGATACATATTTAACTACCTTCTTGGGAAAAGGACACGTTTAAACTGCAAACAATATAGAACTGAACTTTTTGTAAGAACAACAGCTTGAAGCTGGAACTGTACAAATTCAACCTGAAAGTAGAGAAGGTGATTAGCTATTGAGGGGAAGAAACTCTTCCTGAATGACAAACTCTTTAACTGTAGGTGTTTTGAAAATCACAGAACATTGAAAATAGTACATGAAGTTACCTCAGAAAGTTATTTCATCCAGCCTTTTGCCTTGGATAATATGTTTTGTCAGAAAAATGCTCTGCAACACAATAGTTATCAGAGGCAATTGGAGGATGATTGGAATGCATGTAATGGCCTGCAATGTGTAAATACTTTGGATTGTGTTATCTAATGATTTCTGTTGGTCTTAAACTCTGCAAATGCGATCCCTCCAAACAATTTTCTAGCTTTCTTTTCCTATACCAAAGTATACCAAATAAAAGAAAGACAATAGGGTAAAAAACTAAGCAACTTCGTGGTTTTTTTCCTGATGCTGGCTTTGCCACAGAAAGCAACAGTTCATGATTCGAATCAGATTTCTCTGCTATTGAAGGAGACAGAGGGCAGAGATCAGGCATAATATTCCATATGCTCCATTTCCCTGTCATTCCTATTTGTGACAAGAGCAGACTAGACTCCTTTAAACTTGGTCCTTAAAGTGGCTTCGGGATTGGGTGTCTCAGGCAGTATACTCTGAAAGTCTGCAGTCCCAGGTTATGTTTTCCAGGGTGTTTTGAATGGCAGGGGAACGTGGGATCCTCAGACTCTGGGGGGCTTAGCAACTCTTCACTGTCAACAGTGGTGATGTCTGTGGGCTCTGCAGTAGGACCATGAAAGCTCTAAGAGCCAGGTTTTCAGAACTTCCAGGACTTCATCACTGATTCTCAGAACTGAGATCCTGAGACTTTTGGCGTTAGGAAGAACACTTTACTTGCTTTAGTGGATGTTTCCCAGCACTGTGGTGATGTTTTCATGAAACTATCTGTTGGAAATCCCAAGTTCTCAGTGGTAGTTTCAATGGTTTGGAGGCCATGATTGTATATAAGCACAGCACTGCTTTCCTTGTGTGCATCTCTTTTCACCTATGTACACTGAACTTCCTCGTAATTTTGTTTTCTCATAATGTCATGCCATCTTTGGACTATCAGTCTTTGTCCTTACAACCTGGAGCAACTTAGAGTATCAGTAAACTTCTTTACTTTTCAATTGTTACATTCCCTTGAGGAATCCATCAATGACTTTCCCACATAGAAAGAAGTGTTAGTTCCTATGTTATGTTTCCTCCCTTCCTCCCTCCCTCCTTGTAAGCCTATAGAAAAGGTCTTTATTAGAAATAGAAGAATTAAATCACTCTTGATAGTGTTCTTGTTGAACTTTTTAATGAACTCCCATAGGTTTATAAGGCAGGATTCCAGTTTACAGATGTTGGCTCCTGCCAGTTAGATCTCATTTATGTATATCTTGTTTATCGTAAAATAGCTTTGAGGCTTAAAGTTCTTTTTTCTCCTGATCTCCCCCCAGTTTTTAAAAAGATATTAGTGTTCTATTTATCACTGTCCAGTTTTCAGGTTCCAAGGTAGTTTTAAGTAAGACTACTATTTTCCCCCCCCACCCCCCCACCCCACCCGGTCCATCATAAGAATGAGGTAAAGGACCTCCCAGAAGGTTTCTTTGACAGCAGCTGTCATCCAGGGACAAATCCTGACGCTAGTCGCATCAAAATAAGTTTGTAGAACTTACGCCATCATTGTGATTGCTCAGTTTACATGAAGAGATGTGTGCATTGAATTCGCTTGAAGAAGTAGCTGTTATTATGGAAGTTGTGGACCAAATGTAAATGAGCATGATTCCGTCAAAGACCGTATGCTGATTGTTATTAGAAGTCCTCTACTTCACCACTTACTTGTGTATATACATACATACATACATACATATACACACACAATTTGTAATAGGCATATTTCACATACCACTGTTGATTGCCTCTGCTTTAGAATTCCCAGTAGTCAGGAGACCAATAAAGCACGCATAATTTCCCTCTTTCCTCTATTTCAATTCTTTTCTGTCAGGCTGTTTAATTGGGAAGGATAATTTGTGTGGGGGAGAGGCTTCCTTTTGACTTTAGTATCTGCTGTCACTTCCAGAAAGAAAGCTAACAAATTACAGTTTATAAATATAAGCTTTTCCTGTATTTTAAGAAATCCTTTGAAGTATTGTTTAAGTAATAGCAGCTTGAGTATATTAAGAAATGTCAAGATTTTACTATGGGTTATTTTCTTTCTGCCATCTCTTTCATATGGTTTGTTGGGGTTAAATTTTAAAATTTGTTTGACTACATAGAATGGCATTAAAATGAAAGTATAAACCAGTCAGCTGACATTTTGGTATGTATTTTGAGATATTCTACTTGCAATTTCAAAAATATAGGTCTTTTTTTTGTTTAGAGAAAGCACACTCTGCTCTGGTCATATGTGTAGAAAGGCAGAATACATTTAGATTCTACAGTCCTCTTGCTTTCAGAACAGTCCTACACACTTTAATTTTTCTGACCTTCATGGCATTTTAAGTCATTCATCTCAAAAGCAGAGTGATTTTGACAGCTTGAAGGTGCGAGCTTCAGCCTCTAAACTTTCACTGATCTTGCTTAGTTGCAGAACTAAATGCAAATCAAGTCTAAACTCTCACCTAGTCTAAGCTCTCATTCCACGTGCACTCTGCTGCTTCAGTTTTCCATCAGAATTAAGCTGTTGCTTGTAGGACAGAACTTTTTTTTTCCCACCTTTTGATTGCTCAGCTTTACTAATTATTTGAGGGTTTTTTTTGCATCTCAGTCTTCAATGAGGATTTGATTAGAACATTTAGATCTACCTCACAACATGAATAACAGGATATCTGACTGTTTAATTCTCTAAAAAACTTTTGTATTAGGGAAGCATACAGTAAATCAGTTGTTAATTTAGAGTAATACTATAAGGTAAAAGGACTTCCTCTACTAGTGTGTGTGGGAAGAAAAATTAAACTACATGCTGAGGTCATAAAAAGCAATAAGGACTCAGTATTTTTCTTTTTATATCTTTATAGTTCTTTTATTAGAATGTTTTAAGGTGCTTTTATGTAGAACTACAACAAAATATTTCAAAAGAAACAAATGACTTTTTTTTTTTTTTAGCTGCTTTCTCTTACAAAGACTCTAAAATGTGCTTCCAAAAGGGAATTTTGGAGTAATTTCTGAGTCACAATTTTGTGCCTATTTAAATATTATTATTATTATTATTATCATCATTTTGCCTAGGAGCCAAACAAGTGTAAATGTGGAATTCAGGAGTCGTTTTCTGCGCCCTGCTGAAGCAGTGTTGTTATTGATCTCGAAGAGAGTGGGTGGGATAGGTGGTGCCACGCTGACATTCTCTCTGCAATCTGAAGTCAAGCATATTGAGCCTACTGTAAGTTTATGTGTGTATGATTAATATTGTCACCAAAATATTGTTCATCTGTACATTGAATCAAACAAAGGTGAACTTAGATAAGAATAAAAACGTGCGTTGTCTTTAGCCTAGGAATTCTCAGGTTTCTAATATTAGCCTAGGTACATGCAGAGAAAAGCCATAGGGAATATTTAAGATATCTAAGGATATAAATCACACTTAGATCCTGAATAAATTTTAAAATTTTGCATTGATTCCTCTGAAAAGAAATCTGGACCTTTTAACCATAATGCTTCAATGAATGTTTTTGGAAATTCCATTGTGAAGGTGTCGATACGCCCCTTCAGCCTAGTGATTTCTGTTGTCAGATGTAGATGGACAGCAAAATTTTATTAGATGTTGCTGGGTTTATTTGTGCTTTTTGACTTTAGAGTGTCTTTAGATTTATGATATACCCCAGAAATAGCGACAGGCATGTGTTCTAGCATTTGTTATCAAACATTCACTGAGCATACCTGGATAGGTCCTCTTCTGAACTTAGGTGGTGTGTATGTGAGTCTCTTCCTCCCCCCTCCCTGATTCTGTACCATAACAATAGACACTGATATTAGAAAGGAAAGTCGGGGCAAGATAAAATATAGGACATGGAAAGATAAGAGAGCAAAAAGGTAGCTTGATTCTTGGCCCCATGCTATCATTTTGCAAGGCATTTTTAAAATACGGTGAAGTTCAATGCATGTTTAAGAAAATAGGTGTTAACTATTCTTGGCTGGCAACAAAGCCTAGAGTTTAAATCATGTTAATTTTGTAGTCACCAGTGGCCAAATACATGGTTCTATTCTTCTTTGTAATATTTTTCTGTTTATTTATGTATTATGCATGAATGAAGTTTTGCAACTTTTTCATGTTGATATCAATTTTGGCTTTTTTTTTTTAGGCTATATTAAAATGCAAATCACCATGTTATGAGCTGAAGAAAGTTACATTGAATGTTACTAATCCCTTCAGAAATGATGGCGTATTCAGGTAAACAATGCTGTAAAGAAAAATCTAAAATGGCCATGGTGTTCATCAACTGTTTTCCATAATTTTCTTCTTCTCCTTAAAAATTTAAAACCTAGAGGTTGAATTACAGGAATTTACGTTACCAAAATTGTTACAAGCACTAGGAAGTGGAAGCTATCATAATGAATAAAGCAGCTAAATGATCCTTAATTGAAATCCATCTCAGTGTAAGCAATAAAGCTAGAGTTTTAATCAAATAGATTTCATGAACCTTGCTTATATTTTTGTGTTTGGCTGAGGTCCAGCAGAATTCTAAGGAGAAACCAACCCTGTTAGTTAATAGTTCGTTATTTTTTCCCCTATCTTCTTTATTGTTCTGTTTAAATTATTAAGCATGCAAAAGCAAAAAAACCCATGCTTTTGCCTTGAGGCTTGCATCTCTATCAATTAATCTAATTTTTCATTTGTATTCATTATAGATGTAACAACTGCAGAGTTGTAAGTGTTGCTTTCTTTAATACAAAGGAGAGTGAGTACTGTGCTGCTTTAAAATCTGCTTAGGTGATCTGACTCCACATTTTGAAACATTAATACATGCCATTTACTTATTTACAAGAAACATTTTCCATAACATTTTAGCTTTTTTTAATATACATAGGCTGCAAATTAAATTCCTCTTTCATCCTCAGAATAGTTTTGGTAGAGACACCTGTAACAGGATTGTTTTCACTGTTTTCAGCAACATGCTGCAGCATAAGCCTTCTGTGTGGGAATCGTATGAGTTTATTTAGCTTGTCT
>NW_010240810.1:0-7174 GCF_000690775.1 Eurypyga helias | reverse complement strand
TTGTTTTTTTTTTCTTTTTTTTTTTTTTTTTTTTTTTTTTTTTTTGAAAGTCCTTGCAGTGGTCGTTGAGGCTGCCTTTAATCTGTTCTATAATGTGGGTAACTTAAAATAGATTAAAGGTGATAAGTTATTTAATTTTATATACATCACTCAAAAGGTCCGTGACAACTATTTGAAGTAATTATCAATTTGAACATTTGAACCAGAAATCTAAAATAAAAATTCTTCGTATAATTCATCCTTTAGTGTTCCATCAGGGGATACATTGCTAAGTTGCAAATATCACTACTAGGGAATGCAATTGTGATATCAAGGAAGTAGCAAATTAACAGAAAACTGGGCTGAAAATCTTAAAACTGTATGTATTGTAGCATGATTTAAGGAAAGAACAAATGGAAAATATGTGCACCTCTTTGACCTTGTGTCAAATAGGTAGCAAATGTCAGATAGTTTGAAAAACTGTAAATTCTGCACCCTAAACTAGTCCTTGTCTAGCATTCAGCTGTTTGTTAGAAGTTACCTATTCTATCAACTAATTAATGTTTTCTGCTTTTTACAGTTGTTAGCTTTTAACACTTATGTATAGATATATATTTTAAAGATTATTGAATGTTTGTTATTCATTAAGAAAAAAACCAGTTGAATGCTTTTTAAACTATTACATTTCTTTGTGAAGTACTGCAGCTATTTCTCTCCCAAAAATAGAAAAGTATTTCTATAATATAAGATACTATAGTAAGAAATGGTTATTGTTATTATTATTCTAAATGGAAGATTAAACACTTTGGCAAAGAATCAACTACTGCTGATGTAAATGAACAAAGCTCTATCGAAAAGTTTGAATTCATATCCAAAGTTAGAGTTCAGATTCAACTAGTGCTAAGCTAGTTGACGTTGGCTTATGTATGTTTACTATGTGCTCTCTAATCTTTCCTCTTATTGTCATGTAACACAAATTTTACAATGACACGTGAAATTAGTTTTAAGTTATTAAATAAGGAAGAAGTCACAAATTATTAAATAAATAGTTTTTGGGAAGTCTTATTTTTTAGAAAATCTTATTTTTAGAGTTCTTTTAATGTATCTCCAATAGAGAAGAATAAGCTTTTTTGCCAAGCCTTCATTTAAAAGTTAGAATAAACTGAGTTAGTCTTCATGCTGCAAGTTAAAAATGTGGTGATCATGTGTACTTGATGTACTCCAGGGTCATTTTGCTGGAATCCACAAGTTACTTATCGCAGCCAGAGCAAGTATATCAAGCCAGGCAAGTAAAGCAAGAGCAAGCATTCAGGTGAGTTTTAAATGGCAGTTGCTTACTATATATGGAATTACACAATTATGATATATGGAATTATACAATTCTATTAGTATTTGTATCTAGTAATACATACGTATGTATGTATATGTATATATATGTATATACGGATATATACATATATAAAATATGGATAGATAATGTGTGCAGACCCATTGTAAAGAATAATAAGTTAGGATATGGAAATATCATAGAAGTATGTAACATTTTAAAAATACTTTGCAGATAAACAGTGAAGAAAAGATTAATGTGGTGCAAAAGATAAAAATGGGCGTAAGAGGCTAGCTGGAAAAAGTGTTAGAGAAACTAGGATTGAAAAGTGAACTATCGATGCTGGAATAGAAGCAACTGTGGTGACTTAGGTGACTGAAATGCTGAAAACTAGTTTCATTTCACAACAGTAGGATTAGTCCTGATTCTTTAAATGATGAAGGTAGAGAGATACTTGAAGGTGCAATGGTAAGGTCAAGTTTTTATTTATAAATAGGCAGTCTAAAGAATTCTAATTGTGCTGAAGTGTAAAATGTTACAGGCTCAGTAGGCTCCTGGAAATGCAAACACAGAATAAGATGTTATCAGTGCAGATATTTTGGTGTAAGTTAATATAATTTTGTGACTAGACATTATTGTTTAACTGACAATGAACAGATTTTCTAACATAGCAAATCTGAAAGAAGGAATGTTCAAAGGAAGCATGGTAAAGATAATGAAATGGCAACGAATAAAATCCGGAGAGTGATTGGAATGGGAATAAAGGAGAGAGATAAAGAAAGATCTATGCTTAATACTTGTTGTCCGAAAGAAGGTATTTCTGCCTTCAATGATTTAATTGATAGTGAGATAAATACCAATAAGCTTTGATGAACAGGCAGAAATCTTTGTGGGCATTGAAGAGGTGAGATGTAAATCAGAAACACTGATAGTCAAGGTTAAAGTGAACTGACCAGATATTAAGAATTGCACTGTTTTAATAACTGACAGTTTAATAACACTATTTTTCAGTCATAAACTGGAAGTGTTACTTCTAAGTCTTTTTGATGATAGATTTTTCATTTACATATTGGGCAATTTATTTCTAGACATCCATTTTGGTAGTCTTCTGTCAATTCAACTATGTTTTATAGCTATTTATTCATGGACCAGTATTTATCATCATCAGTTGGAATAGTACAGTAGTAAAAAACAAACAAACAAACAAAAAAACCAAACCAAACAAACCACAACAGAAGTAAGAAATCATCTTACAGTGAAGATAACCAAGTGTGACCAATCAGGTTTTCTCTCACAGAGGCAGGATCTAGCTTTCAAAACACTCCAGCAGCAGCCCTCTCACAATACATGGGAAAATCCTCCAGCACAGAAATACTGTCAAGAGAGAATACTATAGCCACAAGGACACTATTACATAGACATTTGAGATGGATGCATTCAATGCCATTCTGTCCCTCATTTGTGTCCTGTGGGCTGGGCTGAATGTCAGTGTCCTGTGTGCTCTGGGCACTTACAGCTACGCTACACTCAGTAGGTGTGCTGTAATAGGTGTGAACTTCCGATGATTAATGATTGTTAGTTGTGAAATGTCCTGCCAACCTCAGCACAATGATTTTCCTACAAAACTTGCAGATATGCTTACTAAGGCTTGTATCCACGGGGAGATAGCCATGTCTATTTCATGTAATGTATGCTAGAAAAAGAGAGTCCGGTCCTAACTACCAGTTACTCTGATAAGATCTACACACTCCCAGCCTACTAAACAAATGCTGGACTGAGTTGACTGATCGTTATTTCTGTTAGTATTTTTTGCCAAAAAGACATGGTCTTTTCTGAATTGAATTTAAAATGTGATCTAATGACGATTTGATGTTCATATCTCTACCATATGCTATTGGTTCTGATGCTGGAGACAGATAACATTTAGAATTCAAATGCCATTAGCATATGGCAGAGTAAAGAGCTCTATTTTCAATTTAAGCAAGAGAAGAAATAAATTGGGATGTGTAACTCTTATTTGAAAATTCTCTTAGGACTAAACAGTGATTTTTCTAAAACTACTGTGCAAGCTCTCTTACAAGGAAAGAAAAAATAATAGGGCCGCTCTGGTAGCTCCATCAACGTCTTCAGATTTTACTAGTATATTGTACTTAGAGGTGTCAGAAGCTGTTGAAATGGAAAAGGATTTTTCATCGTCTTACATATTTCAGCTTAATTTATCCCTAGGAAATAAATCAGTCTAAAAAGTAATTTTAGTCATACGTCCAGGCCTCGCTCTTACTGAAATTGTTTTGAGGGTATAAAGCATAAAACTACTGTACAGTCAGTGCTTATAGTCTAAGTAATTGTGTATACATGATTGAGGTAATTTGTATGCTTCAGTCCTAACAACTTAATCATCCGTGCAGGTCCAAGTGAGTCTTCTCAGTCTCATAGTTCCATCTGTGTCCTCATACTGTGTCCTGAGGTGTGTCATACACACTGTTTACACCTCACTGTAGCAAGCTTTCCCTGTCAGGTAGCCCTCTACCTACCACTTTTCCCCTCCATCAGTCTCACAAACATTTGTGGTGTTATTCATACCAAAGAGGAGACCAGCCCTTTAGACATGGTGGCATGGGCTCATCATGCAGTAACTTGAAAGATTTCCCAACCTGAAGCTACAGCCCAGGCAGACTATGTCCTTACACAGGGCTGTCTAAGCTAAAAGATTGACAGTAGCCCATGTCTGAGGCAGGGTGTCATCAGTGGTTGCAGGCAAGACCTCTTTGGAGCAGAATGATGTTCGGTGATGAGGATAAGTGTGTTTTCTTTCATCCAGTTGGCATAGTTTTTAAGTATACTCTGATACATGTGTTTGGATTTTTTCAAGTTATGCACTTTTTTATGCTTTTCAAGGCCTTGACGCTTCATTTATTACCCTTGACCTACATCTGTGTGCTGGCATGGTCTGCTCCCTGTGGGAGGAGAACCAGGCAGAGAGATGCATGTTACACGGCTCAGGAATTCTAATATAAAGCTACCCATAGGTAGTTTTCAAGCATGTTGGTATTTTGACTCATGCCCATTAAAAAATTATTGAATAAGAGTAAAAGTTCAAGGTTACGTTTTAAATCTAACTTTTCCTTCACACATTTCCTTCTGTAAAACTAGGAAGCAGCAAGAGTATACTGATGATTCACTAACAGTCCTATTCTAAAACCATGGCTAAGCAGTTTAGAGTATGCATTACAGTGTCCATGAGTCATAAAGATGGCTCATGGTTGCACAAATAGACTTCCAAAAAGTCTCTGTGCAATATAGGTTATGAGATACAACATTAATACTGGTTGTTTCAGAAAATATTGTTTAGAAATGTACTATCAGGATTCAGCACAATTCTGATTATTATTTGATATATTAGAAATTGATCTATATTAATGTAAGCTACCTCTTTTGGGCAGCTCCTGTGTTACTCTCTATCCTAGTCTTTGTTCTGAGATCTACGTGGAGTGTGGAAACTGACGAATATCTTAGATGTGAAGTTTGTGTTCAAACGTTTCAGTATTTTCAGTGCGTTGATAAGCAGTTTCTTGTACCCTTTCTCTCTAATAAAATGTTTGCTTGCTTTTGCCTTTTAAAGTTCATTGGCGAAGTTGCTGGTATGTGGACTTAAGATTTCCTGCTTGTGCCTGGCATTTTAAGTTTTCTTTTTACCTCAGTAATAGATAAGATGGGGAACTGGAAGGTACTGAAAATATCACCTAGTAAATTCTGCTGCAAGTACAGAAAACAAAGTAATTTTCCTTTTCCCCGAATTTGTTGGATGGAAAACAGAGTCGTTGGCTTATTTGGTCCCTGGACTGAAGAGTAAAGGCACAATATTGCACATGTGTAGCTATGATGACATGATGATGTATGCAGAGTATCTATGTTGACTGCATAGATGATCTGCCTCTTGATCTTGATTTTTGGCATACCTGGTAACATGGCAAAGCCAGTGTCTTTGTGGTGCGATGTAGGAAGAGGTAACTGTCAACTCAGAGTTGATAGCTACTAGACTGTTTCTTACTGGTGCTCAGGTACGTAAGTATTTAGTAGTAGAAGTTTGAACCAGATAGACTAAACCATAGCAAGAGTGAATTGGAAGTATTCACGCCTGCTACTTTCTGTCTCGATGAGGTCTTTGTACTAAGTGATTCATAGGTGTCCTCCTAAACCAACGCTCACCTATAACTTACTCTTACAGAACTTTTTGTTCATTTAATGCACAGTCAAATAACCTTGCTTTAGAAGGGACAAGTGGTGTTGGAAAAAAAAAAATCCCAAACAAAAAAAGAGGCAGTTTGTGAAGTTGCTTGGTCAGCATTCCCCCTGTTAAACAGAATCACTTCTTATACCAGATTTACCAGACTTAAGAGACCTGATCCACAGTGTGATATACTGTGCTTAGACTCACAAGTAGATCGCTGATCCTTTGCCATTGTGTCTACACAGCACATGCGTGTGCTTGATGATGAATCTTGTCTTCGGTTCTTCAGCAGTGATATTTTTCATACAGTAGACTTTGGTGGTAATATGGAGAGGAATGACTGGTGTATAAAGTGTGATAAGACACCACTGTGTGCTGAATACCATAGAACTGTTTTGGAGGGAAGAAACCTTTGAAGATCATCTAGTTTCAACCCCCCCTTGCTGTGCACAGTAACATACTGTACTGGATCAGGTCACTCAAAGCCCTGTTCACCCTGACCTTGAACACTTCAAATGATGGGGTGTCCACAACTTCTCTGGATAATCTGTTTACAGTGTCTCACCTGACTGTAAAGAATTTCTTCCTTATGTCTAATCTAAATCTCCCCTCTTTCAGTTTAAAACTGTTACCCCTTGTCCTTTCACTACAGGCCCTGGTAAAAAGTCTCTCTTCACCTTTCTTAGAGACCCTCTTTAATTACTGAAAGGCCAGAATTAAGGCTTCCTGGAGCCTTCTCTTCCTCCGGCTCTCTCAGCCTGTCTTTTAGGAGCAGTGTTCCAGAACTCTGACCATTTCTGTGGCCCTCCTCTGGACCCACTCCAACAGATCTCTGTCTTGTATAGGGGACCTCAGAGCTGGACACAGGACTCCAGGTGGGGTCTCACCAGAGCAGAGCAGAGGGCAAGAAACACCTCCCTTGACCTGCTGGTCATGCTTCATTTTATGCAGTCTAGAATATGACTGGTTTTCTGGGTTGCGAGTGCACGTTGCTGGCTCATATCTAACTTTTCATCCAACAATATCCTCAAGTCCTCCTCCACAGGGCTGCTCTCAAGCCATTCATCCCCCAGTCACTATTGGTACCCAGGTGCAGCAAACTGCCTGTGTAGACTTATTTTATGACAATGTTAAGCTATTCTGCCTAATCAATTCCCTTATTTCTCTGTGGGTTGAAAGGTGATATATTGAGCCTCACTGAGAGTTTTTATGCTTCTTATAACATCCTGATCTTAACTACATTCTTTTTGGTTTTATTATTGCATGAGATGCTATTTCTCTTTACTACACAATAATGAGGCACAAGGCACATGTCTTCCACAACGGAGTTTTATTTCCATTTCACTTCAGGTGTCTGAAACGCTCTGTTCATTAGAAAATACATTTACTGAGATGGACATTCGATACCATGCTGAATAAATGCAATGAGCTTCTCTACCATTCAGCTCTGAAAACAGGACTTATTCAATGTATAAGTTCATCCCAGTGAAGAATTATGTTGTGCTCTGTATGTTCTCAGTGTGTAATGTAGTTCCATGTAATATGCTGTCGTGGTTTAGCCCCAGTCAACAATTAAGGAACACACATCTGCTCTTTCAGCTCCTCCTCTCCTAGTGGGATGGGGAGAGAATCAGAGG
>NW_010240809.1:6635-9529 GCF_000690775.1 Eurypyga helias | reverse complement strand
TTATTATTGAGAAATCTGAAATATGTCCCTAAGGACAGATTTTTTTTACGGAGTATGTTTTTTTCCTATTGAAATGCAGCCATCTGCAGGCAACTACATAATAGTGCGTAGCAACACTACAACAATTATGTATAATGTATTGCCATATTTAAAACTTCTCACTGCTCAACACTGATTATTATTGATGTTACTACTGCTCAGGACAGGAAAGGAAAAATTAACTACCCTTAGGGGGAACTTCAAGTAGACTAACTGTAATTATCCACTTTAAAGGATTTGGGTGTGATCTTTTATAGGAATAATTTTTCTAGAAAAGTTGGATTCAAGACAGACATTTCAGAAAGCCTGGGAGATTCAATGTCATTGAAATGGAATGAGGTTTATTCTTCTCAGTTATTGCAGCATTGTGAAACTTGCAGTGGATTTTCATTGAAAATAGTAATGTTTTCATATTCATTTATAATTTTCTAAAAATACTATTTATTAATCCTCAAGATCACTGGTAAGAGCTGACCTGATTTCCTGTAGTAGCTGAGACATGTTCTACTCAGAGTGCTGACCTGCTAAGTGTCTGCGTATGGGATGCCCAGGCTTTGTCACCACAACATGGGTGAATCTCTCTCAAGGCTACCTTGGCCCCAGAGCAGAGGGTGCTATTTGCATACCCCCAGAGAATCTGTCTTGCTGTGCAGTCACGTGTAAAAGTGATAGTGGCATTAACACGCACAAAAAGTCACCTACCATGCTGCTGAATTTCAAAACATGGAATTTGTATCTGCGGAACCAAAGAGAAACTGGTGCCGGGGACTGTGGCTCATAATGTGGTACCGTAACTGCTGGGGGACACCATTCACTTGGCAAAGGGCAGAAACTGCCTACACCTGCCCGCAGCCTCCTGTGCATCGAACAAATTCTTTCCATAACACATATTTTGTCTGAATTATACCTTTTACAAATGATAGAAACACTGATATGACAAGTTGCATGATACCTTCTCGGAGATGTCCTTCCCTCCCTCTCACCCTATTGACAGGTTCTGCTGTAGAGGGGTGTTGACAGAACCTCCAGAAATAGCATGTGTTGTGGAGATGTGCTTCTAATAGCAAATACTTGCCACGCACTCTTACCAATAACAGCCAAAAGAATCACACTGCAATTAAGAGTTGAAACATGTTTTCTTCTGAATGTATTTTTAACAATCCTAAGTTACATTTCTGTATCTCACTGCATAAACTGCACAATATTCCTTTCTTCTGTGTGTGTGGGCATGTGGCTGAGTGGATGTGTATGCACTTTTAATATTTTTGTGCACCTGTTTTTGAGAAGTCACTTTTTCCTTAATAGCAGGGGAAGAGTCTTCTGGGAATATACACCCTAAAATTAGGCTTTATGATAGGCTTTATGTACAGCTGACTTGGTTAACAGATGCTTTGCTGTGCAGTCACATATCAAATTAAAAATGACAGTATAGATAAATGCAGTTGATGTGGAATATGGCATTAAAGCACTTGAGTCATGTTAGAACAAAAGGGAAAACTGAAGATTTACAATGTATTAACCCATGTTTGGTCAAAGATGCTGCTATAGAAGTAAGCACTAGGGTTTCGATAGCAATTGATTTCTACTGCTACCTACATAGCTCTCTTTAATGTATATGTTGAGATGATTAGCTGTAATAAGGAGAGGCTAGGGATTAAAAGGGTAAATATAACAGCCATTATACTTCTTAGAAGGAATTCTCTGAGGATGTGTGCCTGTGGTTCACTCTTGCTTGCTTTAGTACATAATGCACTGGGCTATTCAGAGCTTTGTTGGAAAAAAGCTGCTAAACATGGCTGCTAAAAACATGAAATTTTGGTGGAACTTTTTCTCTCCATAATTTTTATTCTTTCTTTTTAAAGATGAGTTTTTTAATGGCCACCTCAACTTTCTAAAGACAAGATCTTATTATAATATTGTATATTGTATATATTTTTCATATTCTATATGTTGGCAACTCTGAGACATAGGATTCCTGTAAAAGAAACTTCAAGTGCAAAGGAAAAAAGAAAATAAAATATTCTTTAATAATCATCTAATTAATGACAGAATTTAATCATATTGAAGATTTAATAATTCTACAGCAATTCTATGTCATTACAAAGTAGATGTGCTTTTCTTGTATCTACGTATTCAAAACCACAGGCAGTCAGGACATGGTACAAGGTTATGCATCATTTTGAAGGATAGCAGCTAGTTGGAAATGTTCATGAAGAAATACCATAGCTTCTGTTATTCACACTGATATAAATCTTCAGTCAGTACACAAAATAGAGAAATATTTTACTGCTGTTGTGTAGATAACTGCACAGTCTGCTTTGATGCTTATTGAGGCCTTCCCTTGTGTGGTGGGTTGACCCTGGCTGGAGGCCGAGTGCCCACCAAAGCCTCTCCATCACTCACCTCCTCAACTGGGCAGGGGAGAGAAAACAGAATGAAAGGCTCGTGGGTCAAGATAAGGACAGGGAGAGATCACTCACCAGTTACTGGCACAGGCAGAACAGACTTGACTCGAGAAAAATTAATTTCTTACCAATCAAATCAGAGTAGGATAAAGAGGAATAAAAACTAAATCTTAAAAAACCTTCCCCCCAAACCTCTCTTCTTCCCAGGATCAATTTTGCTTCTGATTTCTCTCCCTCCTCCCCACCAGCAGTGCAGGGGGACAGGGAATGAGGGTTGTGGTCAGTCCATTGCACCTTGTCTCTGCTGCTCAGGGGAGGATCCTCACACTCTTCCCTTGATCCACTGTGGGGTCCCTCCCACGGCATACAGTCCTCCACCAACTTCTCCAACGCGAGTCCTTCCCAGGGGCTGCAGTTCTTCACAGGCTGCTCCAGCGTGGATCCCCCCCC
>NW_010240809.1:0-6456 GCF_000690775.1 Eurypyga helias | reverse complement strand
GGGTCTCTGCCCCCCCATGCCCCTCCATGGCTGCAGGGCACAGCCGGCCTCACCATGGTCTGCACCACTGGCTGCCAGGGAATCTCTGCTCCAGTGTCTGGAGCACCTCCTCCCCCTCCTTCTCCACTGATCTGGTGGTCTGCAGAGCTGTTCCTCCCCCATATTCTTGCTTGGCAATTCCAATTTTTTTCCTTGATCTCAAACACGTTATCCCAGAGGCACTACCACCACTGCTGATGGGCTTGGTCTTGGCCAGCAGCATGGCTATCTTGGAACCGGCTGGCCTTGTCTCTGCTGCACACAGGGGAAGCTTCTAACATCTTCTCACACAAGCCACCCTGTATCCCCCCCGCTACCAAAACCTTGCCATGCAAACCCAATACACCTTGGATGTATCTTTTTTATAGAATGAAAAAGGTTGCTGTCATAAAGTTCATCTTTTTTTGAAGAAAGAAATGACAATAGGGAAATTAATAGATAGCCTGATGAATTCCTTCCCTTTTTCCTATTAAAAGAGGATAGCCTCCAAATAGTTGTATGTCTTTGGAAACTATGGAATAATTGAGCATAGGAGATCTGCAAGGTCTGCTGTTTCTCACTAGAAGGCAGCTCTCTAAAGGCAGAGTAGGGCTTTGAAACTTAAATGTGGTCTTTTCTTTAGAGGTAGAAATTGGATAGGATCAGCTGCTATACAAAGAAGAAGGTACTGTAATCAATGAGTTATACCCCATGGAAGATATAAGTAGGCACTTCATTACTCACCCTGGTGATGTACTAGCATGATATTTGTCAGTGAAGATACTGAAATTGCTCCTCATATTCTTTTAAATGTTCAAATGCACAAGAACTTAAGTTTTTCCTAGCTGTATGTAGGTTACTCAGTGGTGCAGAATTTGGATGCTTTTGTACTTAATAAAATCATATTTATTCTCTGTTAAGTGAACGGTTAATGTGCAATAGAGGAAAATAAAAATATTTGTTGAATTTAAAAATTAATTGTATCTGATTTAATTAATTAAACTATGACACTTCTGGTGTCAAAACAGGCTACAACAAGCAGAAAGTTTAGACAGGGTTAATGACATTAGCTCTGTCTTTTCAATGTTTGTCCTTAGGAAAAGGTACAAAATCATTTAACACCTTAACATACATCTCCCAGAGTTCAGTAACAACTTGAGTAATTTAAGATTGTGTCAACATAGACTTACATCCAAACAACATGGGCTGGTTGTATATTTTCTTATGGCCTCAGACAAGTTTTAGTAAGCTTCATCTATAACAGTCTTCCCTTACCCTGCCTTTTTTTTTTCTTTAGATGGCTCAGAAAAGTGCGTTGCGTAACTTGGATATTTAACAGCTATCCCAGCAGCTTGCTCTCCTGGCATTTCAAGACACTGTATTAGCAGCACAGCCAGAATTGAGAAAAATAAGATTTATCAAAAGGTATGTGTTTGATATGACAAAACAAGAGTGGATAAGGTGTATGCAGCTGGATAGGATAGGATGGGATAGGATGGGATAGGATGGAATAGGATGGGATGGAATAGAATAGAATAGAATAGAATAGAATAGAATAGAATAGAATAGAATAGAATAGAATAGAATAGAATAGAATAGAATAGAATAGAATAGAATAGAATAGAATAGAATAGAATAGAATAGAATAGAATAGAATAGAATAGAATAGAATAGAATAGAATAGGAATAGTTCGATTGAAAGGAACCTGCATGGTTCATCTAATCCAATTGCAATACATCCTGGTGCAGATTGCCACTATCATTTTATAGTGGAGGAGGAAATCACATTAAAAAAAAAAAGAGTAAGGAACAATGTGGATGCATGTCAAACAAAATTTAGTTAAACTGTGTAATTGCAGACCCAGTTAAAGAGCAATAGTATGAAAATATTGTGGCAAGGACTCCCATAAGATGACATTATACATATAACTGTTTGGAAAAGGTCCAGTCAGCTGTCATCTAGCCATGATAATGTTGTAGTGGGGTCAAACAGAGCAAGCAGGAACATAATAGTAGGAAGTATATGTAAAGTAGGCTATGGGAAGATACAAAGCATATAAAACTGAGAGGGTAGTCAGCGACAGGCTGACTGAACTGCTGAGATGCCTAAGGCAGCGCTGTTTTGAGCTGGTTAATTAACAGCCTGCAGGGCTAACGGCTGTGCTGCTTCTGAGGACAGCTTGGTGAGTTTCCACCTGGGCACCCCAGTGCTGGCTCTAGCCACGGTACTGCCTAACGTGGGGTTTTCCCTCTGTGGCTCTTCCTTCGGTTATGTTTCATGATTTGTTTCCAAAAGAGAGGGCTGCTGAGATGATCAATTTATGTTGCAGGTACTGTATGCAAACTGATTCACTCTCCAGACAGTCATCCCAACTTCCCAAACCCCATCTAAGGAAATTGCAGAAAAGCCCCAAAACCAAGCAAACAGAACACTGGCAATACACCAGAGGTCAGTGCACCAAGTTGGTTTAATCTGGTAAAGCCAAGTAAATCTGGCAAAGCACACAGAAAATGCTCAGAATTTCTGCATCATTCCCCCAACTTATTTAAGTTGTTAGTGCAACTGCATTTGGAATTTAGCCTGCCAATCCCCTTCAGACACTCCTCTTGCTCAAATGGAATGTCAGGCACAGGGTACATAAAACACTTTGTGGTGGCAGTTGTGAGGCAGTGAAATGCAAAGTATTTCCCTGCTTCAGAAATGAAATGGTCTCTGGCCTAAAGGGAAAATTAAATGAAACCTCCAAAGGAATTTTCAGTTCCTTGTGTATCTATCAAAGTCTGTGGCAGTATTGAATTATTTAGGTAACTTGCCCCATTAGATTGTATTCTCACATGAAACATTTCAAGTGGGTTGGACCCTAACCATAAAAAAACTTTGCACATTTTAAAGACTTTGAGAATGGCCCAGAGGAAAGTTTAGGTGAGTTAAAAATTTGTAGCCTAGAAAATATTGTGAACTTCAAATAGCATTTTAATGAAATAATCTTTTAGTTTTGACATGTAACTTAAAAAATAAAAAATTGCTACACTTTCTCTGCCCCATCTCTGTCCACCAAAGGAGTTCAGGGTGAGATTAAGGTAAAGGAAAGAAAATCTAAATTAAGAATTAAACTGGTCATTATTTTTTTAACCAGTGTCCCAAGAGTTTCTTGAAGATTTGTTTCTTCTTCCCACTCTGCTATTGGAAGTTTTATCTTAAAATCAGATGTCCCTGAACATGTGTGAACAGCAGATCCCTTATTGTGCTAAGATTAATTAATGCAATAATTCATATAATAATGTCAACAAAAGTATAAAAAATAAACAATAATGTATTACTGTCTTTTAAATTGCAAACTGTGAATATTGTCAACCGTTGTGTTAGCTAAGCAATGTCGTCAGCAAGCAAAGCATTATGCTGATCAGATCTCCAGATTTGGCTCTCACTAAAATAAACTCAACTCTGGCTGATCAGCAGTCTGATCTGCGTCCAGCAGAAAAAACTGTTTAGGTTTACTTAGTGAGATTAACAGAGGTAGCAAATAATAAGGGAGTAGTCTAGATACCATACCTTTTAAAAGCAATATATACTGCAAAATTCAAATGGAATTGAAGACACACAAAAATTCTGAATCTTATTAAACCTTCTTTAGAAGAAGAGCATTTCACAAAGTGAATACCCTTTGTGGTAAGATAAGAAGCAACTTACATCTGATGAATAAAGGAATGTTGATAAAAATCTCAGACCTGGATGAAATTTTGACAGATTACCTGAACTACCTTGTTCTCCAAGGCATTATTCCTAATACCTGTATATTCCTTACAGAAGTTTGTATTGCCTCCTCCTAAAAAAACCTTCTGATGCTGGTTGTACAGATGATCTGTTTCAGTGCTGTAAAGTTTTAATGTCTAATCAAAATCTCCTTTGCTGTAAATAATTAATACCTGTTCTATCTGTCTTGAGCACTAAAAGCATTCTCTTTGCAGAAGATTTTGCATATTTTGAAGTATCTTCTTTGCTAAGGTTGAAAGACTAATTTTCCGTTCTTCTTCCTAAATTCCATCTAGGTTTTCAATCATTCACCTCTCTCCTCTAGGTTTTGTCCACGTGATTTGCCTCTTTTCCAAGCATGGACTTGCGTTTTGAAGTGTGGCAGCTGTGGCCTTACAATCCTGAGTAGTGATATGATTACCTCCTGTATGCCTTACATGCCACGATGTCTTTATCTGAAATAGAATGACATTCTTGATTTATCATTTTTTTTTAAATCTAATGTAATCCCCAATGTACTGCTACCCAGTCAGTTATTCTTCATCCTGTGTTGGCTTCTTGATCCATCCTGTTATTGACCTATCCTAGATCCTAGATTAGCTGTATAAAATGTAATATCCTGTATCTATCTGTTCCTGTTAATTCCACCTTGCTTTTCTTTTTTTTTCTTTTGCAATCTATTGGAATCATGGTAAAATAGGTGAAGAATTGTAACAGATTGTCTTTGAAAGTGAGGAGTCATTTTATTTAATCTTTCCTGGTGAATTCCAGCATAGAAGTGGATACTGTGTTAGGGTAGGGAGAGACGTAGTAGAGGATTGGTTTTGAATCTCTTCCAGTCCCATGTTTTTGTAATCATATAGTAATTTTTTTCTACAGTTTTCTTTGCAGTTAACAAAGCAAGAGACTGACTGAAGAAAATCCTCAGTAGCGAGCTGTGCAAAATGTTGTATTTTGTTTGTTTTAAGCTATGTTGATAAAACCTAATATGATTAAGGAAGCTAGGTAATCTCCTTCAATGAAAAGGACATCTGAATTCTGCATTCAATACTGAATATAATGACATTTTCTGATTAAATTATTGGGGAAAACCAGGGAAATGCAAACAGGGAACAGCAGATTCTGCCATATGTTGAAAATGTGCTAGTGTTCATTTTCTTTTTAGGAAAGTCAGAATTACATGATTTATTTGTTCATCACGAGCAGTATTTCTAGGAAGTGTATCTCAGAAGCGATCGCTTGCTATACATGTGACTAATGGAAATGCATTATAACTGCAGTTGAACAGTAGAGAGGAATAGATGGCACATGTTAAAAGCCAGATTGCTGGTATTACCTTGATGGGGTTTTGTAAGCATTTGCTTAAATATACACGGACCTAAGACAAAGGATAATAGGATATTAGGTAAGACATCCAATATTAGGAGAGACCACAATTATACTTGCCTTTCCAGCCTACTCCTGTCCTTTTAGGTATATTTGCTGTGGTTTTTGCCTTGTGTCCTAAATGCAATGTCTTTGGAGTTTTTATCTTACTACGCTCTTTGTGAAGGAATCACTATTCTGTATAGCTGTTTAATTTGGTGGGTTTTACTGGGGGGAAGAGAGGTACAAGAAATCTATGAAATCGCTACTATAGCCTTTAACGTTAAATTCTGTATTCTTAGTATGAAAAATTTAAATGGGGACAGAGGTAAGTACAAGTAAGTGCTTAACTAAAAAAAATAGGTTATTTTTAGGTGTGATTTTGGTAGTGTTTAATATCTTACAAATTTTCTAATGTTTCATAATACCTTGAGTGTTTGTGTGTCCATGAGCTTGGATGGCCTTTTATCCAAGTATATGACTTTGCTTAATAAACGATAGTAGCTTTCTCGAAATCTTTAAGTTATTTAATAATTCACAAGGTCCTTCAGAAAGGCAGTTAAGAAGCTCTTGCAGATGAAGAAACAGCTATAGAAAGTGGCAAAGGCCTGAGGCAAGGCAGCAACTCAGTCCTGACACCAGCCTCCCCCAAATAACCTGGTGCCTTTTCATGAGACATAGTTAATGTGTCTTCCTGAGCTCATCGCTCTGTCCTGCTTAAGGGAAATATGGATTTCCTGGCTGCTCTTCTTTATTGTGGTAGATGCACTTTTCATTCACATTGTTCTCTGTTTGTTTGTCTCAGCTATGAATCTGCACCATATATTCAGATAACTGACAGGGTTTCCTATGTCCTTGAGGAAGCATTTCACTCGAGATCTGTATGTCTTCTGATGACCCATCTTCTGGTTTTAGCTGATTCCAACCCTAGTTAGAGTGTGTTTGTATTCAGTTTAGAGGTGCTACATTCAACTCTTGGCAGATAAGGAGACAACCCTGGTCCTCTTGTTATAAAGAAAGAGACACTACAACAGAACAAAGCTGCTCAGACTGAAATTGTCAACTCCCTTAAATATTGACATGAGGAACTCCAAAGAGAAAAAAAGGGGATGAATGGTGTATCTCTAGGAACACATTTCCTTATAACAGAGCTCTGGGGACTAGAAGTTAAACACATCTTGTCTTATTTCATCCTCTTTGGGTGTTGGAGGCTGGGAAGTAAGATTTTTCTGTGATAAATCTTCTCTTTTATTATTACTAAATTTACAACTACAGATCATATTTTAGATTACAAAAGCTTTTATCATAGAATCACAGAA
>NW_010240808.1:14963-16155 GCF_000690775.1 Eurypyga helias | reverse complement strand
GGCTGCAGCCGGCGGCCTGGCAGCATCCCCGCACGGTCCCTCACGTTATTTACTGCTTTTTTCGTACTGAGAAATGCCAGACGATCCCGGAGATTTATGGAGAAGGTTATGCAACGGTATTTCTCTATAACTGTCGGCCCTGCTGTTCCTCGCAGTTCTGCATAGGGAAACAGCTCTTCCCGTTACTGTACACAAGGTATGCTGGAAAAGTGACTCATCCCGCCCGACGGCTCTCCGAGGGGCTGCTTCACGTGCATCGAACAATAACTAAGTCTCATGGCTACTGAAAACAAAACCGGCTTCCTATTGATTTTGGACAGTGCTGATCTGACCCTTAGAGGCCTGGCTGATGTTCAGCTTTTATCTCACTGGCAGCAGGTTAAAATAATTCAAACAAAAGTTGAATATCTACTGGACCAGCCAGCTGGCCCTAACCCAGCCCCCTCGGTCTCATCTGTGGCCCTTCCCAGATTTCATACATGATTTGCAGTAAGAGGTGGTAACGGCTTTCCCTTTGGGCTATGCTTCGCAGAAGTGCCCGACAGTGATGGGAAATTCTTATTTAGGCTGATCTTTTAAGGTGAAAAAGCACAATGGATTCATTACCTTAATATGAAATAAGTACTCTATTCACCTCTGCCAGCCCAGGTTCCTTCCCTGCATCAGAAACAACCACCTCCCAGAGCCAGACTGGCAGCCGTCAGAACTGGCCCATGTCCGTTCACATCTGCGGGGCTTTGCTGCTTCGCACCAGCTCAAACTCTCTCTGGGGCTCTCCCAGCCTTTGGGTGCTTAGGAAGCATTGGAGAGATCCTGTGTGCAGTCACAGCCATGAAAATCATAAATAATTTCTTTAAACACTGACTTACACTTGAAGAATAGGGAGAAGGTGGGACTACAGGACAGAGCATCCCAAGACGTGGATGGTTTTGCTTTGGTCCTGGTCTTTGCTACCAATATATTGGGTGATTCTAAGAGTATAACTTGGGTGCTTAGGAAGCATTGGAGAGATCCTGTGTGCAGTCACAGCCATGAAAATCATAAATAATTTCTTTAAACACTGACTTACACTTGAAGAATAGGGAGAAGGTGGGACTACAGGACAGAGCATCCCAAGACGTGGATGGTTTTGCTTTGGTCCTGGTCTTTGCTACCAATATATTGGGTGATTCTAAGAGTATAACTTGCTAGA
>NW_010240808.1:0-14941 GCF_000690775.1 Eurypyga helias | reverse complement strand
GCTCCACTATTCCCCAGCTTCCATATCTGTAAAAGCTGAATATAATGAAAGTAATCTCCTTTATAAAACATTCCAGAGATCAGATGGTGTTCCTTATATGGCAGCTAGATGTTAATAGTGAGATCAAAATTGGCCATATGAGTATGCCAGCAGAGGATTAGTAAAATCCTTAGTACTTGCTGACCTAATCTCAGAAAATATTTCAGAAATCTTAAGAGAAAATAATCTCAGAAAGAATGATGTTTCAGATCTCTAATGAAGTATTTTTCCTACATATCAGCTTACCCTTGTAGATACCTACAAAAGAAACTAAAGAAAACAAAAACCTCACATGCAGGTCACAACCAGTCCTGCTGTAACAATACCAACACTGTTCCCATAGCACACAGTTACATCATGGTAGGTACTAGGCTCTACACATTTGCAACATGCCAACTTTTCCACATCTATATCTGAAAAGCTGTTAAAAAATTAAGATGAAATATTCTATCTATTGCACAATGAAATTTCTGAGGCAATCTCACCCCACTGTCATCAATATGCATGCTTCTGCTACAATGCCTTTGAAGTCAATGCTGCCCTGGTGCCACAGGGAGACACTTCAGATACAGAAACATCTGCTTGCATCTGGAGTGCAGGCAGTAAAACCAGGCACGATTTTGATTTTTAGTTCAAAGGCAGTCCGAAGTAACTCACTCCAATTAAACTCATTCTGATGGGCCTGATCCAAAGCCTTATTAAGAAACTTTATTAAATGAGTAGCTCAAAACCTTTTAGAGAGTCCTCTTCCCCTGTTCTCTGGGCTTTGAACAGGTCCTTCCACCCAAAGACTGAAGTTACACTGACACCAGTTCAGGGGTTTCTGTGGCTGCATCTCTGAGTCCAGACAGACTCACCACTGATTTCTGCACTTTGCTGCTACACAGCACCAGAGGCAGAGTGCTACAAAAGGCACAGCCTCAAGAAGCAGGCTGAAGTTTCAGGAGTTACTGTCTGCTTCTCACTCATCACTGTTAGCTCAATAAACAACAGAACCATATTCAAAGTATCTCAGCTCTGTAACTATTATTCTCCACACACATTCTCACAGGGCACACAGACACGGATGGAAAAACATCCTCTCCTTCAATAGCAACAGGTTAACTGAGTTTGTTAGTTACATTTAATATCCTTTCCAAAAGCTGCAGCTGAAAAGCAGGCTGCTGGATGCTGTCTAAGAACACAGCATTAAAAAAAAAAAATAAAAATACAAGTGCTGAAAAACTCACCTTTGCTGTCAGAAATCAGTTGAATGGAGAAGAACATTTCTCTTGCCCCACAGGCTCCCTCAGCTCATGCCATGTCATTTACATGTGCTGAGCTCAGAGTGAGTCTCCCCTTTCCAAGCCAGATCCTTTCCAGATGTGAGCAGCAGAATTAGAGGGAGTAATAGGCAACCCTCTACCAACGAGAGCTTCCTGCACTTCCCAACAAAATCGGAGAGGAATTTTCCAAAGTCACCATATGGGAAAATATGAGTAGGAAAGACGAAGCAGCTATAGTCTGAATATAAAGATTTGGGCAAAAAACAATCTCCCATTGCTTTCTGTCAACAGAGTTTGCAAGATCCACGAGAGATGCCAAAAGAAAACATGCTGGAATTGACAGAAGCGAAGCAGAGACACTCTGTGCTTTAGCATTTCATTGCAGGATACCCGAGCTGCACTATCTGGTACTAAATCTTTCATTTTAGCTGCATTTAACACAAAATCTGAATTCCAGGTGGGAATGTCCTCCCATTCCCAGGGGTCTGGTTCAAATTAGCCAGGAACAGACAGATCAGCAGTTTTTCCTGCGTTTCATCTCCCTCCCCTTTAACTCCCCCTGGTTTTCAACCCATCAACTGATCTTCAGGGACCAGGGGTAGATAGGCTGAAACTACAAATGTCTTAGAGACAAAGTCCCCAAATTTGACATAAAACCCCATCTATCCAATCTCTTCTTTATCTTCTTAGCCCCATATTACAGCACTAAACATCAAAATAACCCTCCACCACACACACACACACACTCCAGCCCCGGACATGTTCTGCCCAGAAGCTTCCCCTTTCTTATTTCTACCCTCTTGGTAAAAGAGAGAGGAACACACAGTACGCTCCAAGTGCAGCAATACTTCCAAGAAAACAACACAGCTTTTTGTCACTGACAACAGAGTTACTATTCTAAATCTAAAGCCACCTGTTCTGTGAACGCCCCGCAGTGCTCCGTACAGTACCTCCACAAAATCTGCAGAGGATGTCCTCACCAAGAACACGACCTTCTTGCAGAATTCCAAAAAGAGGACACTGATTCTTTCCTCTGACTCCAGCTGAAGTGAAGTCTGAAGCAATTAAGTTATTTCCTCCCTCTCTTCTTCCAGGCTGATATCAACTGGAGCTGATCCCCCTCTGTGCCACGTGTAAGTTTCAAAAAGTTACTGTAGGAAGTGTGTTTTTACTAAAACAAAAATAAAAACAAAACAAAGCTGGCTGCTTTTTCTTAGTGATTCAGACATCCAGGATGCATTTCCCTGCTACCCTCTCCATATTACAGTACCCAGAGTCCATACAATAACATTTACACACTGTTTTCAGGGAGGAGAGGAAAAGTGTGCTTATCGTGGGGTACCACCCCATCCTACCCCAATCTGCAGAGAGAGGAGGAGGACTAAGGTGATTACCTGGCTAACTATTGATGCCAGAGCAGCCCACAAGGGAGAGGAAGAGAGCAGGATTCGACCTTCCCCAACAGTGCATTTTTATCTTTTTGTTGTACAGGTATAGTACTTAGCTGTCACGTAGCATCTAGAGGTACTGCATTATAAAAGGAGGGGCATTATGCCTCCTTTAGTGGGGAGACAGAGGCACACAAGTGACAGGCAGCCCGGGATTATCCACCAGGACAGTTCCAGTACTAGAAGCCAGATATCTCATGTGCAAAGGTAACACACCCTTGCACTATGCTACAAATTACCTGTTTTTTCCCCAAGTTTTCCCTTCCACCACATCTTACTCTCTTATACCAACATATCCCAAACTCACAACCTCCTACCTCCAGGCTGCACTTCCATCAGAACCCACACAAATTCCCAGGGAAACCAGAGCTGGAGTCAAACCTACCTAAAGGCATTCTGACTCACCACTAAGCCAAAGGCTCTAGCACGGTACATGGACACAGGCAACCACTGTTTCTGTTCACTACAGCTTTCTGGTGCTTTCAGAGGAAAGGACTTCCCCCTGCAAGACTCACAACACAGAATTAGTTACAGGACGTTTTTCCAGTCAAACTCGAGGCTTTGTACTCTTGCAGGTTCCCTGCTGATGGGTGTGAGTGGTGGCTGTAGCCTAACTGAAGAAACATTCTGAGGTTTAAAGACCGAACCTGAAGATCCAGTTTAAACTTTGGTATGGCCACCTCTTCAAATCACGTAGATGGCAGAGACACAGGCCCTTGGGCAAACAACTGCTAGGGTGCTTCACTGAACACCTGGCAGCTGTGACAGACAGCATGTGCCACAGTGCTTTGGCAATGGGCCTGGGCACGCAGCACACTGTGCCACCTCCTGCGCTGGCTCCAGCAGACAAAAGCCCCGGCGGTGAAGGACAGGCTTTCCTAACTTGAGCTCTTATTTTTCAGCTCTTGCAGACCTCAGCATAAGACATGTCCAGGGCCAAGCTGCAGCATGCAGCACACCACATTCCAATACAGTAACTGAGAAAGCCAAACAACTTACCTAAGTTACACCAAGACTGCGCTCACCTTGTGGAACCACAGGAGATCAGGATGGCACAGAGGTAGCTCAGATCCGTGAGACCTGCTCAGCTCTGACTTTGCAACTGCTGTCACTGTCCTCAAGAGATTATCAGCTAAATTTAGATGTGAGATGATAAACTCAAGTAACAGACACCCCAGTCAAGCAACAACATGGAATGAACAAAAGGTGAAGGTAGATCTATTGAACTATGAGCTCCAAGAACAGTGGTTCTGCAGGCAGCTATACATCAGCTCACTTGTGATCAGCATGGAGTGAGGCATGAGACATTCAGATTTAAGCTTTAGCTGTATCTTAAAAGGTAATAAAACTTTCTTTGTTCTCACCTTTACTTATCTAAGACTCATTCCTGAAGCGTCCACTGCTATATGCTGATACTGCGCCTTTATTTGAAATGAGAGAAAAAAGCTCATTAGAATTCTTTTAAGTAACTTGCTGTCATTTGCTTTAAAAAATGAATAATCAAAACACAAGGAGTAAAAGGGGGTTTTGTCTCCAAAGCAGGAAGGGAAGTATTTTTCAAACTGAAGTATGCACAACAGAGCCTGGCCATGAGCCTATTGGCATCTGTGTGTTGATCAGAATGAACTTCAAGATGTCTGTTCTCCCAGAGGACATGTACTGTTTAAAAAAAAATATATCCATGACTGCTTTTAATCTACCTGAAATATGGGATACAGACACGGCATATTTTGTACTTGTTTTATACTGTCCATTTTCCTTTTCACCTGCTGCAGCATTATTAGGATATTTCTGTTCCTATATCACAGTATATAACTAACATTTCCCAGAAAACCCACCCAGGGCCATATAAAGCCATCTGCTTTTAAGTTAGCAATGAATTTTTACAGATACAGGGTACAGTACAGCTCACACTGTCACTCCAACAAATTACACTGCTGTTTATTTAAGTAATAAAGGAATTTGTTCCAAACAGTTGGGTTTTTTCCCCAGCATTTGTTCTCCACATGTGGTTTGCTTCCTCAAGTGTTGGTTTTTCATAGTTAAGAGACTTTTTCCTGCCTTTTATCCACCAGGCTAATTGCATTCTTACTCTTTTCTGCCTAACGAGAGCTGACATCCAGCTTAGCACTCTGTAGAACAGGAAGCGATGTAGTTCCGGTTCCAAGGAGGTAACAGTTTAAACTGACCTCAGATGGACATATGGGAAATGGGCAAATCCAGCCTTGTGATTATTTAATTTTTGTCTGTTGTGAAAGGGAAGATGTCAAGTCCCTTTGTCCTATCCTGCATCCTGAAATGATCCCAAAAGAACAGCTCCTTAGCCCAGACGCCCCAAACCACGCTCAGATGTTCACACCCCCTCACCTAAGCAAACTCATCTCTCTGCTGCTTACCAAAGGGTCCCAAGTTACCTCGTACCAGGACTTGCCTTGCACAAACAAAGCCGTGATGAGCCACCTGCCAGATTCTCCATTCCCCTTGTGACACTTGCAGTTATGACCAGCTGCACTAGGCACTCTGTGTCACACCCCCCCCATCCAGTCATTCCAGAGGGACGGTCAGCCCCATGCAACAACATACAGCTGCCGGAACTGTCTTCCCTCTAGACTACCTCATCTGCCCATGAGTATGCCCTCATGTACCCAGAGAGCTCTCTTGCAAATATCCCAAGCTCAGAATTTCATAACAAATCCATGTTTGTTATCCTGATCAACACAGCAACTAAGATTTCTTGAAGTAGCACATTTTCTTAAGGTTAGGAGTCATGTTCTGACAGCCAGCTTTTCCTCTGACTCAAATTAATTGTAAGAAAAGCAGCAATCACTCTGAAAACACATACAAAATGTGGAAGTGTAATGCACTCTATTGTCCCTATTTCTGACCAGGCAAAGCAGCAGGACCGAAACACAAGACTCAAGTGAAAGTTTAAAAAGAAAACGTACACTCCAAACCCAAAGCCTTCACTCAAAATTCCTGCAAGCCAGGTCTGCTGAGTCAGGCACCGCTCTGCTCACTGGCTCCAACTCCAAGAAATCTATCCAATTCTCTTCTAGCAATGAAACGTGCTTTACTCTTTTTTTCTTTATTATGAAAATTTGTATCTGAAAGAACTACATGAGTTTTACAAAAGAAGGTAAAGATAAGATATACCTGCCAACCTGGCTGCATCTCTGTCAAATGGTTAACACATTTATCAGAGCTGGTTAAAAAAAAACAAACCCCAACTCCAGAGCTACAAGAAGTCATTCACCAAAGCCCACAAAGGAAGAACCACCCTCCCAAGATTTCAATGTCTAAAGCTGAAATTTCCTCTCATGTGAACTGGGAGTTATGCAAAAAAATACGTAACAGAACATCATAATCTGCTCTGTATCAGAGCTTTGCCTACTTCTTCATAGTGATGAACAGGACAAATTACTTCTGTCCACTGTGGGATTTATTCATTCAAAGTTATCAGATTCCAAGGCTGCAGAACATAAATGGTAGATCTGGGATTTCAGAAAAGGGCCTCCACACACTTCACTCCCAGAAAAAGGAAAATTAGAAAAAGTATTGTATCATATTTAAGAAATTCTCAGCAAGTTATGACAGAAAGAAGGTGCAGAAAGTGAAGGAGTAACACAAGACAGATGTCTAAATAAGACATTAACTGGTAGATGGGATAAATGTATGACTTCATCCTTTACTCCATCTTCTTAAATACTGCAGGAGAAATACAAAATTGACCCGTTATCCTCCAGGCAGAGCAAGCAGGCTGTGCTAACCTCTGCATTACTCCCTCTACCTACGGTCAGTAAGTGAACTAAACATCTGCATTTAAGCAAGGATATTCCTGTTATGATGACATCACATCTGCAAGTGCCCAAACCTAAAATCCTGGGCCTGCACAACCCTAGACATTGCTCTGAAGGCCAGGGTCTCAGCCTTGGATATTTTTTCTCTTGGTAGCAAACACACTCCAAAGTGATTTTTGCACTTTTTTTTCTTTCAATATGCCTGAGCAGCTTCTTTGACCCCTTAAGAAACAATCTTCATCTGTAGGTGAGCACATCTTAATTAAACTTTCATTGGTAAGGGCTACTGTGACCCATGTCAGCTTGTTTATGCTTCAAAATTAATTTGCCTCTTTAATCAACAGTGGCCAAAAGTATGTTCTGTGCCCAAAATTCTTGGAAAAGGCAGGTTCTTAGCTTGCATAACAGACATCTATTCAAAGCTCTTCTGGTAGTATCAGTGATTTAGAAGGACAAGGCTTGCTAATGAAAGGGTGTATATGAAACTGTGCAGAGGAACAAATTGTTTTCAGTACAGAATTACAGCTGCAATCCTGTAATTCCCCTTTATTTTAACTTAGAAGCCAAAGAGCAAGAATTTAGGAAAAAGCAGTGGATACATTAGCAAATGTTATTTTGTAGAGAGCTAACACTGCTTTCATTTGAGACACAACTCCGATGAACTACAATCCTTTGGGTTAGCCAAAACACATGAGGAAACCTGATTCATAGCACCAGACTGTATTTTAACATTTTTTCAGTGGAACAAGGAAATATCTGTCCTGTTCAACACTAAACCAATGCCTTGGAAAAGAAGAACAACAGTGGGGTGATAAACGTTTTCATCCAAATTAAAGATGAGGGCTGAATAGAAAAGCTGCAGCCAGGTCTGAACACTGAGTGCCTGGACAGTAAAACACAGTTGAGATTCGTTATAAATTAAGCAATGCATATGGCATAATTAAAAAAAAAAAGCTTCAGCACTGAGTTCACATGAAAGAAATGAGGCCGAAGATTTAAGAGATCTAAGAAAACATCAGCCCAAAACTAGTGGTGGTCAGGAAAGCAACTAGGGAAGAAAAAAATAAAAGCAGATAATGCTTTGTATCTTGAAAGCTTTTTAATGTAGGACAGTCGTGGTGTGGCGTGCAGGAAGGACACATGGATGGCCAAAAGATTCCAAGGGCCTCTCCATGTGACACAGTTACATGGAACGTCCTCTTCTTAAAGCTGTGAAGCCTGAAGGTGAAAGGGCAAGACCATAAATACCAGGGGTGCTTCAAAGCTGTTCAGTTTCTTCCAGTTTAAAAAAAAAAAAACCAAACCCAAAAAAAAACCCCACTCACCACAAACACACACCACCACCACTCTCAAACACAACAACAAGAAGCAACTAAGAGGTATACAATAAAACTGCAATGTGTAAGATAAAAAAGTTATACATTTAACTCCACATGATGTGTAGGTAAGCTACAGAAATGCCTGACCCATGCTAAAAGGCTGCCAAGGATTCAAACAGGGACTGGACAAACTCACGACAGACTATCCGCCAAGAACTTCAGATACAGACGTACCAATTCGGGCTCAAACCTCTGAGTTTGGGAGGAAAAAAAAAAAAAAAATCCAAAAAACCCACCAACCCTGGCAGGTAGGAAAGTGTTCTGGGTAAAAAGATGTTCAGGCCATCTTCACAGGCCTTCCCAGGTATCAACGGTCAGAAAATGCAGCGAGCTGGATCGATTCTGGGTCTGATTCAGTACAGCTATTCTTACTGCTCAGCACCCTGCTACCCATTCACACCTGATAAGCAGAATGATTGCCTGAAGTGGCTCATTTTTTCATGGTTTGAGTTAAACCAGGGAAGTGAAAGTTCATGTGCAAGTTCCTCAGTCACGGCCCACGAGTGAGGGTGTGAGGGGTATATACTGGGCTGAGATGTAGTTCATGGAGTGTCTGCTGACAATGCCTGAGGAGGGAGGCAACAAAGGACTGCAGGAGCCCTTCACGACAATCTGTACGAAGCAGCCCATTCAGTGCATTAACATGATCCATCCAGCATAATCCATCTTTACAAATCTGAGGAAACCACACACAGAAGAACGGGAGAAGTATATTTAATTTTCTATTAAACTTCCAATCAGAATACATTTTCCCAAAACAGAAGTCAAAGCTTTTACATTACTGGTAAGAATTTCATAATGATCAACACCAGATTTTCTCAGGAGAAAACAGCTAAAATGTTGGTTATACTTCCTTCCCTGCTCTCCTGGCAAACCTAATCTGTTTTCAAGGTGAAGTATAATCAAATCCCATGAATCTCAAAGCAACTTTCTAGTTCCTACCTACTTCTGGATATTTTGTTTATTTTTTAATTCCGAAGTAGTAATAAGAAAAGTATTTTATAAGAAATTCCTAAAGCCTGTTCTGAAAAAATGTTGTTAGAGATCCCCTTTATAAGACCATTTTAATTTAAGCAGCAGCAAATTTGTTAGAATGAAAATCTGAAAGCATTTGTATCACCTGCTATTACAGCTTTCAAAAAAATGCAACTCATTTATTGATATGTCAAATTATTTATAAACTTCCTCACTCTCTTCCCAAGTAACCTGTACAACAGTGAGTAGGCTCAATCAACCCTAAATTTTATAAAATTTTTCATATTGATTAAACCAAAAACTGTCACAAAATATCCATCATATACCATTTGTAAGAGTTAGTGCTTCAAGCTGAGCCTATAGACAAACTGATGGAATTTATTAAGAGAATTAAAGTCTCTAACCACAGAATTTAGGTGAAAGAGAGGTCCAATCTACCCCAGAGTCTCTAACCACAGAATTTAGGTGAGAGGTCCAATCTACCCCATCCTGCGCCACATTATTGATAATCTAGTTTAATTCTACTATTTTGTCAAGAATATCAAGTACTGACTGTTTACTCTAATGAGCTCAAAGTTTAGCTTTGCCTGGCTGAAGTTGTAGATTCTGAAGTTTCATTGCCATGCCCATGTTCCCAGAAACCTTCAATTTGCCTTGAAAGAATGCCTAAAAAGAAAGAAAGAGGATATGAAATACAATACAACATATTACCCAAAATGCACCCCTCCCCAGAGTTATGTACGATATGTATGTGCAGGTCCTGGCCTGCAGTTTTGGAACACCAACAGTTCTAGCAGATACCTCACATTCATCAACAGATGTATTTTCTGCCACTAGAAGGCAGAATAGTAAACAGAGGATTACCGTAACGATGGATCTGTATACAAAGCAGGGCAGAACATCCAATATTTTGGTGACAACAGTTCACAGAACAAAAGTTCACTATCTCAGTCAAAGATGATAAAGCAACAGCATACAGTAGATGCCACATTTCTTTCTCAAATCCCCCCAACTGTTACTGGTTTCGTTACGGATTAATCTAATTTTACAAGTCTAGTTTGCTTTGAAGCAGACAAGCTGAAGATTTGGGTTTTTTTCCTCCAGACTTCGTAAAAAGATGAAGTGCATGCACTAAAATACCCAAATTGAACGTGTTAAATTGTAACTGCTTCTGAATTTCTTACATATACAACGTTTCTATAATGTGTTTTACCTTAAATCTTCTCCTAGACACATTTAGTCTGGTAATCACAGGGTAAATAAGAATTTTCACAGACTAAAAACTTGAAGGAACGTTACCCAGAGCATTTTAAATTTAGAAGTACAGAACAGCAACTTAAAATTAACTTAAACATCTGGTTTACTTGTACACTATGGCTGCTTTTGACACACTAAAGAATAAAAAAACCCCAAATAATCGCAGCATTCACTGGATGCTCACCTGAACTTCCATTTTTCAGCATCAAGATTACTCCTTAAGCTAATGCCAGCTATGAGCATAAAGCCCTCCAGAGGGCCAACATTCCTCCTTTCTTTGCAAAGCAAGCACTAGTATATCCCCTTGTGGAATAACTACAGGATGTCTGAGATAACATGTACCTCAAAACAAACAAGTGTGTCCTCTCACTGTCCCATCTTTCCTGTACTTACCGTCTGAGGATTCATTTTGCCAGTCATGAGAGCTAACAGATCAGTGTCAGCCATTGTAATTGTACAATCCGCCTTCTTATCTGTAAGACAGAGTTGACTATGAAGATTCAAACTGACAGATGAAACAGTAAGAGAAGCTGCAACTCCACGAAGAATCTGTTCATACTACGGGTTAGCAAAATAGTACCTGAAGTACATACAAATAAGGGCCATTATAAAAATATCAAAAAGAGATCATTCAAACAGGCATTTGTACCACCTTGTAGCACAGACGATCCTGACACTGCAGAAAGATGGACCTTTCTGAAAGGTGCTAAGGAAATTAATTCCTTGCAAAGAAGTAATAATCTACTTGGAATCAGATGGAATGTTAATTGCAAGTACTGACAACTGTCTTAAGTTTTATCAAGCTTAAACTTGCCAGTATTAAGATCAACTCAGAGTAAATATGTTTTCCCCTGTGACATTCTCTGAAGATACTCATCACTGATATTTCAAGCATTTCCTGCCCTCTCCTTCAATGGGAACAACATGAGCATTCTTAAAAGGACTAATTTGAATTAATGCAAATCCAGAAGTTCTTAGGATCTTACCAGAAACAAGCTGAAAAATTATTTTATTATGCTCTGACAGAAATAAGAATATATGGCCAAAGGGCTAAAACCTGCACACATCTCTTCCTACACTCATCTTATTATTAAACTTAGCTCTTTGATAAAGTGTTGTCCGTACAACAGAAAACACTGCTTTTCTTTCTGTAATACAAACTAGATCAATGAATTCCAAATCAAATCATCCCCTGTCATCTTTTTAATCAAAAGCTTTATGATGCAGGTTCATGGATACACGAGATTCTGAGGACAGACTGTTGTCCTTGGCTTTCTATTTACATCACTAGGATGCATGACTTCCGACACGAGACATTTCCATGGTAAGGGTACAAATGATTTGTTTCCAATATTTTTATGGGGTTCCCCACCACCACCCAGCCTGTGTCTTATTTATATCTGCCTTTTTTAAAAATGGAACTTGAAGGTTATGTCAGCTGGTCCCGTATTGAAATCAGTCAAGTTTTATTGCTTAACTAGCTGCAGAGAAGTAATGTGACAGGACAGACCAGCTTACCGCCTACCAGTGTCTCCAACAAAGCAACTGAACCGACAGCTACAATACACAGAAATCAGAGATGGTATTTAATTCTTCCTCTGAAACGTCACGGGTTAAAAGTGTCAGTAATAAGAAAAGTTTACAATTAAGGTAGCTCTACACCACTTCTGCTCAAGGTCACTATAGCTTCAATAGAATACTCATTTATATTCCTTTCATTAGTTTCATGTGTTTTCTGCAATGACACAGTAAAATAGCACTGACCTGAATTAACCGCCACAGAGCCTTTACCATTTTTCACATCGACTATCCAAGTTGCTTCTTTCCCACCGGGACCATCTTTTATTTTGAAGGCAAACACTCCACCGATTTTCTTGACAAATTGCTCTCCTTCCTGTAATGACCACGTCAAGTGCAAATTATTAATTTACTTCAAAATATTTTTAATATAGTTTGAATTAAACAGAAAGTAATTTAGAAACCTTTACCCCTTCTACAAACACACAAATTTATCCCCTGTTAGGCTTCATTTAAACAACCATTACCCTAAACTATGACCATCTAGATTAACATCTATCAATTAAGAGAAATTACCACTGTCCTAACAGTCTTGTCTTGATGTAGTCTGACAAAATGCCATTTCTTTTTCTAATCACACTTACCAAACGAGCAACAAACACTACACACACAGTTTCTTGTGTTCATTAGCAAGCTTCTCACACACAATCTAAACTTGGCTTTACTGAAATACCCTTACGCAGGTAGGAACTGTCTGAAAAAAGATGATTTAAAATCCTGACACAGCAAAATTTAAAGCTGTAACATTTGTTCCAATGAGCCATACTGAGAAAGCAACTGATGCTACTATATTCCCACCAGGTTTCACACGTGTTCTGTCATAAATTACAATCCTGTTGTAGGTAAAACAAATAGTCAAATACCTCTTGGAGCTTCTTTTCAATCTCTTTGAAGATCAAATGTGACTTAAATCCGTCAACAGCTGCGCTGAGAGGCACAGCCGCAATACGGCCAGTGCTGAAACGAAAAACCCGTTCATTTACATACCTTTAATCACATGTAAGACACCTTCAAATTATTGTGAGTAGGCCTACCACCAGCAAGAACAGCCACACTGAAATGCTTCAGCAGTACAGAGCAACTACGTGGTATCAAAGTGGAGCTTACTCTCTGCTGGGCCTGACAGCTTGAATTACAATCACTTCAGCTACCTAGATGGTTTTGCATGTACAGACAGGACACCAATTTTGTAATGAAGGCAAATCATCAATCTTGTTAAGATAAATCAGCAGACACTACTGCCACACCTAGTGTGTGGAGAGAGCGGCACATCCACCATCTCAGAGAACTACCTTCTGTTTTCTTTTGGCAAACAAATTCCCTTATAAAATGGCTCCAAAAGTTTAGTTTTAGCATTTCCAGAAGTGGTTCTAATTTTTGCCATCTTCCTCAACAACATCTTTTAGTCAAAGTAATTTCTAGCTTGTATTTACCATAAAAGCTCTGAAGGCTCATCAACCCATTACAAAAATATGTAGAAAAAATATGCCCAAACAAGTTTGTTTGGTTGGTTTTTTTAGCAAGACAATGTTTCTAAACTTATTTTGAGCATCTCCTTGGAAACAAAGGCTGACATGTGAAGTAATCAGTTGATTACAACTGGTTGGTTTGTTTGTTTGTTTTGCCAAGTGTATTTTAAAAGTGAACTGGCTACACGAAAAGCCAATTATTTTGGGTTTCAAATATATGGAAAGAGCTTCGTCTTACAGATCATGCATTAATGTACTTTCCCACCTCTGGGAAGGAAAGAAGAGCTCTCCTTCCGGGTTGAATTTCATATCAGAGAGCTTCTGCCTCTTTGCAGGGTCTTGTATCTTATCAACAGGCCGCCATCAAAGCTAATGCTGAGATTTCCTGCTCCAGCTCATGTAAGACCATTAATTCATGGGATGGCAATGCTGTTTCTACTTTTCCCTCCCAATTCATGTGGGTGTCAACAGTCACAAGAAGTTCTAAGCATTAGTCCCAATTCTCTAGAGCAGCCAATCTGCATGGCCTGACAGCAGCATTAAACATAATTTTTCATTTTGGCAGAGGAACCCAGAGCTGAAGTAAGTATAGAGATGACCAAAGAAATCGCAATTCAAGCAGCAGGAAAAACAAGTTTATAATTATTACCATCTCTTGGCAGCAGAATTCAAAACTGTGGTTAGGTCTGGTATTGTTAAAGTGGCAGAATTGCTTAGGAAACGTTGCTAGAACTTATTTGTGTGGTAGTAAAACTAGTCTATAGATATTCGCCAGTGCGGCAATAGCGGGGACCGTGTCATCTGAAGACAACTCATCAATGCTAACAAACCAAGGCTGTATTAACAGGATGTAAAGTTGTAAAGCATCTCAAATTCCGTCCATCCTAGCACAGAAACATAGCAGATTGCAAGACACAGGAGGGTTCTCCTCTCATTCTGAAGTAGGCTACAATTGCAAGTGCAAATTCTTTACCCAGGCCTGGACAAGTAACATGCCTGAATTCTAACAAGTACTCAGAGTACCATATACAGCACCTACAGCTGAAAGGAATTCTTCATGAAACCAAACTAGGAACAACATTACCAGTGAAAGCAGTGGGTGTTACCTATTCCCATGGATGTCTTGCTTACTTTTGGCAAGACCCTAATTTCAATGAATTGATTTTAGTGTGGCCTGTTTTGTTCTTGGAATGATTTTTTTTGTTGTTCTGTCAGCTATTTTTCCTCCAAACATTATACTTTTCCTTACTGGAAATCAGGGGAGCCATTTTTAAGGGCCTGTTTGCTCTTTTGCATACTAAATCATAGTGCATAGTGTTTTATGAGGAATAAGGCACTGTGCAAGTTACTGTCTCTGTACACACCTGCAGTGCTGTAGGTACACAACAGTTCCAACTGTTGACCAAGTTTTAGTTTATTGGGCAATTAATTTCTTGCACAGAGGCAAATAATTCCCCAGAAAATGAATGTTGGTTCCGAAACACAAAGATACGGGAGCCCAGCCAACAGAACGTGACCCGAGATCGCGCTCCTACCGAAACCACGCTGGAAGCCTGCAATGACAGCACCACCAGTACCTGCAGGCGAATGCTGAACGAGCGTTTCCATTCAGCAGCGCACTGTTTTGTGCTCTTCGGAGTCACAGTCTGAAAAGCGACTGTTCTGCGAGGCCCCTCAGAACACACCGCGCTCCTTCTCCTCAAGGAGTCAGCGGGCTGTCCCTCAACTGCCCCG
>NW_010240807.1:683-1289 GCF_000690775.1 Eurypyga helias | reverse complement strand
GTAAGTTGAGCAACAAGTTAGATGGCGAAGTCTTACCGCTGCCTACTGCCTGTGGATAACATATGTCCCGCATTAATAGGGGCTCAAGGGAACAATTGCCGAGGGGTGGGGGAGAGCTCTGCTCTGCTCTGCACCGGCCGGCGGCTCTTTCCGACCCCCCCTCCCCCCCGTCCTCTGGACACCCATGCCCCGACGGGAGCCCGGAGGGTATGCGCCGCGGCTCTTGGGCTGCGGGGCTGTCCGCGGGGCCAGCGGCCCCGGGCGCCCGGGAAGGGGGAAGATGGGGACCCCGAGGGGGTTGGGGATGTGGGGATGTGCGAGGTCCTCTCCGCTCCCTGCTTCCGACGGTTCTACCAGGGCTCCAGGTGGCCGGGGTGCGATGGTAGGTCTGCTGACGTGAATTTGGAGGCGAGGGCAACAGCAGTCTACCTCTATTATTGGGGGTGTTTCGACTAAATGTGGGGTCGGGAGTTGGTTTTATTGCTTTTTTCATTTTCTTTCCTTTCCATTTCATACAACGCAATGGCGTTCCTGAAGTTTGTAAAGTGCTTCCTTAGATAAAGCAACCAGGCAAGGAAAAAAAAAAAAAAAGAAGGGGGAAAACGT
>NW_010240807.1:0-425 GCF_000690775.1 Eurypyga helias | reverse complement strand
ATGTTTACATTTTCCCCCGGTCATAACCGGAGGAAATGTGCGTTAGCACCCCGCCGGGCCGGCTGGGAGAAGAGAAGGAATAAAGAGGGAAATATATTACAGCTACTGCGCAGTAGATTGCGAATGTAGGCGATTCTTTAGGGAGCACTTAGAGGTATCGGGCACAAAGGCGGTGTTTGACGTAGAAACGGTTACTGCGAGAGGGCCAGATCCTGCTCCCGGGGCCCGGGCTGGCTCGGGGTGGGGTGAGGGCCCGTTGCGTTGCGTCTGCCCCCCCGTGTCCCGCTAGCGTGGGGGGGGAGGGAAGCGCGGGAGTCCCACTCTCAGCGGCGTGGGGCAGCTCCTGGAGCGTGTGCCAACCCTGGGGGCACACGGCATCTCCGTCTGACTGCTCGTGGCCAACGGGTGCCCCCTCCGTGATGGGG
>NW_010240806.1:0-796 GCF_000690775.1 Eurypyga helias | reverse complement strand
GTACTGTGTCCAGCTCTGCCCTCCCTACTATGAGGGACACGTAGAGATTCTGAAGAGTCCAACAAAAGACCACTAAGAAGATTAAAGTGACTAGAGCATCACTAATACTAGAAAGGCTGGGAGAGCTGGGACTGCTCGCCTGGAGAAGAGAAGGCTCAAGGGGATCTTGTCAACATATGCAAATACCTGAAGGGAGGGTGCAAAGGGGATAGAGCCAGGCTCTTGTCAGTGGTGCCCAGTGAGAGAACCAGAGGTGGTGGGCACAAATTGAAATGCAAAAAAATGTGAAGGTGATGCAGCACTGACACAGGTTACCCATAGAGGTTGTGGAGTCCCTATCCTTGAAGGTGGTCCTGCCTGAGCTGGGGGGTGTTGGACTAGATAGGACCTTCAGAGATCCCTTCCAACCTCATCCACTCTGTGATTTTTATGAACAGGAAAAGAATCTACCTCTTAATTATGATGATAGTGCTTGAGGTTTTGTACAGAGACATGCATAAGAAGGCAGACTTTGTTACAGGGAACTTTCTGTCTGAACAGAAACACAAAGATGCAAAATACATTTCCTACAGTCTTTTCTTAATTGGCCATTTTTTTATGTGACCTTGGATGGTTTAAGGTGTGGGTGCCACTTGTCCCTAAAGGTTGATCAGTTAAGTCCTAGGTAGCACTTGACCACAGTATATCTCAGATTTGTTATTTTTAATTTACTGATGAGTATCTTATTCATGTTGAAAGAAAACTTTAATTTTTTTTTTGCATGCATGCTGTTGCCTTCTGGGGATGACATTTGAAA
>NW_010240805.1:28627-41726 GCF_000690775.1 Eurypyga helias | reverse complement strand
GTGCAAGAAAACAGAGGCTGTATTAATTGGTGAAGACTTTTTCTGGTTTTGCTGAATACATTAAAAATACAGGTATGAGACGTTTCCTTACTGGAAAGCAGTCTTGCTCAGCAGTACACTGTTCATATACTTATTGTTTGCAAAGCTTTTGAATTGCATAGCTTCTGTAAATTAGAGCAAATTATTTTAACCAGCCGCTGTTAATGAACTGATTTTATGTATCTTCATGTTTATGTTATGTTCTCTGTTGCTTTAGGCCTACCACAGCTGTGTAAAATGTATTAGGCCTGACTTTCAGAAGCAATTAAAATTTTTGTATAAAAGTGGCTATGGACGAAACTAACTGAGGCAGCAAATTTAAGAACTAAATTAAGAATATTTTGGAAAGTCTCAAAGGGTTTGATGTTTTCAAGAGATACCTTTTAAAGTAGTACGATTCACATCTAAGGCCAGTGGGTGTATGTCACAGAGGGAGCCATCAAGCAGTTTGCCAAAAGGAACGCCAAGAGTGGATTTTGAATTTAGGTTACAGAAAAAGCAGTTTAGAATGTACAGTCTGGTTCTTAGTGAAATCCTGATTCTCATAGGTATGTATCCTGGACTGGACCAAATCGCATGTAAATTGCAGCTTAACAATTAAGAGAATGGATAATTTTTGCATAAAGGTGAGGATGTATTTGTTTTTACATCCAGAGCAAAATGAGTGAAAATAGCAGATGAATTCTACATGCAGAAAGGCAAATCCTAATGACAAGTACTTAGTATGTGGAGCAGTGCGTTGCATGTACTTACCTAATTCTCAATAACTTACTCCCTTTAGCGGTACCCTGGGCAAGTAATACTCAAATCAACCAGATTACGGCTGGCTCACACAAGAAGAAAATGTGCAGCCAGCTCAGTGCCCTGTGTCGATCAGCCTCAGTCTTTGCCAGCAACCATACAAAGCCAAGAGAAAAGTGACGTGGTGGAATTGGAAAATGCAGTTCAGCCTTTGCAAGTGCAGGAACCCACAAGCTTAGAACAACTTCAGGATATCTTGTTACCTCCCAATGGTGTTACCTCTGAACTGCCTCATGTTGGTACTTCTCCAGTCACCAGTAGCGAGCTTCAACTGGAGACTGTTACGGTAGTGCCGCTTCCACCCCCTTTGCCTCCACCACCTCCCCCTCCCCCTCCCCCTTTGCCCTCCAAGGAAGATGCCACCAAATCCGTAGAGAAAAGCGACAGCGTTGTTAAACGTCAGAGTGAGGAGAAAGGAGTCCAGCACTCTTCTGGTGTCCCACCAGCACATCTCTTTGACAGCAGCCAGCTAGTCAGTGCCAAGAAGAAGCTTAAGAAGACCGGTGATCTAGAGGGTGTACAGAGGAGGAGAGGTAACGTTTTTGTTTCAGTGTACTGAATCGTACTGCACATCAGTTCCTCTTTTGAATTGCTCCTTAGAAAAGTGTATGCTGTGGGTATTAATGGAAAATTGTTAAATCCTTTTCAGCTGACACATGTCAGCAGCTCAAACAAATGTTAGGACCTTTACGGCAGCGTGTCGTATACTTGTTCGGTTAGACAGAAGACACTTGTGAAACGGGTTCTACAATATACCGTGTTAGACTACCTAGAAAGTGGAGCTCAACATTGCCTAAAATAATCTTTTTGTGTCTCGTTTACAGACAGCAGTGCAGGTACTATATGCTTCACCTGCGGGTGCAGTACTTTTTTTAATAACAGAACTTTATATAATTTATGACCCTAGTAAAACGATCATTTGTCTTGGGACACACGAAAGCTTGAGAATGCTATCTTCAAGGTTTCTTCAAATTTTCAGGCAAAAATCAACAAACCCTCAAGTACCCTTGAGAGCTGAGTAAGAATATATACATTTAACTACAGTTGGAAGTTAAACCTGTAATCATTCAGCAAAGCGTGTAAACAAACAGGTAAAAGATCAAAAACTTTATCCCCTATATAAAGTGGGGTGAATAGCAGCCATGTTTGAACAAAATAATCCTGGTGTTTTGATGAAATGTGCTGTAAGGGGGCTGAGTTTTTATTTGAAAATCAGAGATGGGATTTTCAAAAGCACTTAGCTGAACTGTTTTACTGAGGTCACTGAGAAGAAGTACCTCGAGTGGGCCCTGTTTCACTCTGCTGTAATATGGCTGTAATAGCATTTGATTAAAAATTCTGTCTGGCTCTGTCAATTAAACTACAGAAAACATCCCTCCATAGACATTTTCCCTCATCCAGATAAAATCAAAATTAGAACTGTCTTCATCAGTCAGACAGAAAGGAGAGTGTTTGCTCAAGAATTGTCCTTAAATGACTGAAAAGCATTGAAGCAACTGCATAGTTACAGAATTCTTAAGCTCTTAAGAGTCTTGCAAGTTACAGGTACAGTGTCTTAAGTTCATTATAAATTTTGATGCTGCTGTGTTCTATTTTTCTGTAGTCCTATTGTTTATTTTTCTGATACCCGTGTTATCTTGCAATTTTATATAAAGCACGTATTTTGTGTGCAATTTGATACACATCATAAAGTGACAAATATAAAATCAAATTATACCCTCTCTCTTAAGAGTATTGTTAATATCTGCAGCAGCACTCCACCTGCTGTTTTGTATTCCCTGAGATGTTCCAAGTCTCTGAGTGGCTGCCAAAATTTGTCTTTGTATGACAGACGAGTATTTTGCAGTTCTTCCTTCCTCCTTCAAATGTGCAGTCATCTACTCGTCTTCAATTTCTCTTCTCTGTTTGTTTTATCCAGCTGTCTGAGGGACAGAGCTCACTCATAAATGCAAAACAGGTTTAAAAAAATGTATTCTGCAGTATACAAAAAAGAACTGGGGATGGATATTCATCTGTTGATTGATACGATCTTCATGTTGTATGTTTATTTCAAACTGCTGTACTTTATTATAATGCATTCTTTGGGATAGAGATCTTACCCACGGGTACCTTTTCAAAGAGCCGAGAGAACTAGTTTCAGATTAGTGATAAAGGAAGAATATGTCATGAAGTTTTAACTTTTGCTTCTCTGTTTTCATTGATTATAAAGGAAGGGAGTTTATACGGGCATGCTGTGACTAGCTGCTAATATGTATGTGAATCCAGAGAAGCAGGAGAATGCAGCCGTTTCAATTGACTATACTGCTGCTTCCCTCACTGGCATGTGGTAATATTCATGCAGTAAAATCAGCCACAAAATGCAGGTGCTGAGAATGGACTGCACAGTTCAGTACTTAAGATACGTACTCAGTGCCTGAGTTTCAGAGTCAAGAAAGATCATGTCATAAACGCTTCCGTTGTCTTGGAGTCATTGCAGCTATTTTGATTTTCCTGACTGCAGACAGGAAAAAATTTTTACTACTTGTCTGACAGGAGGTTAAGTGGTTTCAGAAATTGTAATTGTCTGCATAAACCAGTTTTGACCTGGCAATAGGGAAGATAAATTAGGAGGCTTGAAACAGTAGTGGACCTTACTATTATATTTACAGTATGGGACTAACCCATTAATAGTATACATCTGCTTTTTGCTCTGTTGGAAATACAAATGAAAACTGATAAAATTAAATAAAAATAATACTGAAAGTTTTTTGATTTACTGTAGTGAGTTCCCCGATGGATGAAGTGCTGGCTTCCTTGAAACGTGGCAGCTTTCACTTAAGAAAAGTTGAGCAGAGAAGTCTCCCTCCTTTCCCTGACGAAGATGATAGCAATAACATCTTGGCACAGATCAGGAAAGGAGTGAAACTGAAGAAGGTGCCGAAAGATGTTCTGAGAGAATCCTTTACAATTCTTCCTGATACTGACCCACTGACAAGGAGCATCCATGAAGCATTGCGACGAATTAAGGAGGCATCACCCGAATCAGAGGATGAAGAGGAGAGTTTGCCTTGCACAGACTGGGAAAATTAACCTGTAATTAACCCAGTTTTTTTAAAAAAATACTTCTTCAACACTTTTTGTGTAACAGTAGCAGTTAAGCCTCAGGTTGTGCATTCTAGGAATCTTAGTATGAATGTGACTAAACTGTCAGACGTCCAACGTAAAACATGCACATAGGAATTTAGTATCACTACTTTTCAAAGAATCTAAGGTTTATAATAAGGAAAACTTTTTTTAGGCAACATCTTAGCCATTTTATTGTTTGAATACTTTTGCTGAATATTGACAGGACTGCTCCTACGAAAACCTCTATTTTATTTAGTGAATTTAAAGGTACTGTTTGCAGCTTACAGAAAAGCTGTAAAAAGCTTTTAAGTAACCAAGCAGCACAATCACTCTTGGTCACACCCCGTACTGATTTTCTAATTACTTCTGGCCTTGTAAAAATTTAGAATGTTTATCACTTCAGACTGAATAGCTGCAAGTGAAGGACAACTAGATTTGACTGCTGAACGCCTTGAAATCTCATTGGTTACCCTAAGTGACTGACTCTTTCATTCGTTTGGTTTCAGTCTGTAAGCTGTCTGACTTACTTGAATTTCCAGACTATAAACAGTAAATATACAAATATAATTTATATTTCTGCTACTCATACAAGTCCCATGAACTTGCATTATGCTAAGCTACAGTGCCTGAAAGTATAGATACTGCACTTCAGCAGATGAAGTTAATGATTTCAGAACAAACCAGAAATTGTCAAGAGATTAGTTTTTAAAATTATGGCTGCATCAATAGCACAAAAAGAGTTACTTGATTATGACAACAGCATACAGCAATATTCTTCTGCAGTGGTTCTTTTCCAATACTGGCATGTGGATGAACTTAAGTGTCCATGAAAGCTCCCACTAAACTTAGAATTTGGAGAGGGAATCTTCAGAGAATTTAAAAATCCGTTTAGAAATCAAAGGCTATTTCTAGAGCATGGAAGATAAATATTTATAATACTTGCAATACAACTAGCAGTAGGAAAAAGATAACCTTTCCGGATGTTTACAGTCAGGCATTTCTACCCTGGTTAGCTATTACCATAGCTGGAGTGTGACTGTTGATAAAGTGCCACAGCTGTTTCAAAGGTGATGGTGACTTAGCACATCATCTCCTGAATGCTCTTGTGACTATGACATACCGTGTCTCAAACTGTTCCACTGATATTTTCAAATAATAATGTTTAAAATATTTTAAAAGGAAAATGCTGCCTTCATTTCCTCATGAACTAGCCATGAAAGTTCATGAGTTTTGAGTCCCGTGAAATCACTTGGACCTAAAGCAGGATGCAGTGCCAGAATGCTGAGCGCGTGCTCATTGGAGTTCTTCACATGTCTGGGACTCACTTTCTCTTATCAACACTGTATTTTATTATGAAATCAATCCTATTGTGATGAGATGAGAATATTTAACAGATAATACAGATTTGATTGAAAAATGGTTGTACGAAATACCTAACAGCTCAGAAAGGCAAAACAGGACCCTGCTAGGGAATCATGTGAAATAATCCAGGAGAACAGATTGAGACAAAACCCTCAAAAATCAGCTGAATAAATACTTTTCTCTTCATTGAATATGCTTGCTTGAACATCCAGACAGGTTACCCAGAATTTGTTACACACGAGTGAAATCTAATGGGATTAGATTAGTCTCTTGTAGAAATTGCAGAATAGTATTTTTTACTATAAGCTTATCCATTTAATACCATGCTTTAGACTGACCTCCTGGTTTTTACTCTAAGCTCTGCACGTACAAAAACCAGTTGCATGGAGATTTTAGGTTGAAAAGAGTTAACACAGAAGTATATTGGCACACGTTACAAACTGTGCTTCATATGTGTACATCTTGACGGGCTCCACGCAGTGCTGTTATTTGCCTTATGAATTAAGGGTAAATCTGGTGTAATGATGTATGTTTATCAAGTGCCAAAAAGCGTGTTGATGTAGGCGTAGGGAGTATTAAGAGTGCCCACTGAAGTGGGTTCACTCATTACTGAAGCTTGAAGACAAACTAATAGTAATGAATCCCTACAGGAGATCCAGTCATCTCCTGTATTACCTGCTTTATACATAAAGTTATGACTAACATTTTAAAGAGAAATTCCTTCCTTACGGACACTCTAAGCCATGTACAAAAACGTTGAGGCACAGCTGAGCAATCAGTATAAAGATGTAGTAGCTTCTCTATGAAAAATCAGCAGATTAGTTGTTATCAAAAGTATCCCAAGCCTATCTGTGGGTGTGTGTACATAATGGTACACGTAAATCACTGTAGTGTACGTTAAGAGTACTCAAAGTTCCTGGGAGCAATAGATAAGAAGCAAGCTTTTGCTTTCCATAGTCTTCTCATCCAGCATTTTGTGCCTCTTCACACTCTAATCTGTGTTCACTGCCAATAATACCAGAAGGCAGAAAAAAAAGACCTAGTCATATTCTGTGTGTCCTGGCTCCAGACTTAGTGTGTCATTACCCTAGGAGCAGAAAATTGGGGTGTTTGATGACGCTGCTAATTACTGCATGTTGAGTTGCATTGATCAGTGTTTGTACAGCTTTTCAGATGTTCTTTTTTTTCCCCCCCCCAAACAGGTGACTCACAGCCACTGACGTGAGAAAAGAAACCCCAGTTGAAGATTACTTTTCCTCTTCATTTCTGAAAATTCAGAGCCAGCAGTTATGACCATCTGTTCCAAAGGAGGCTTTCTTTGGCAAAGAAATAGTCTTTCTTTGGCAAATGATTCAGTATGTGGAAAAAATGGCCCGAAAGGTTAACTTTCGGGTCACTTTTTTCTTTAATTTGTTCAAAAAAATCTGGTGTGGGCAAAAAGCTAAGTTGTTTAGATGTGCATTTTATATAATCAAGAATGCCTGATTAAGCACTTTTATATTTGCGTTAGTAGTGTGTGGCCAGTTAAGTGGGGAGGGGGGCATTGTGAGTTGGGAGGATACTTGCTGTTAGAGTAAATCTGGGACTCGGCCGAGTCATCAAACAAGCTATAAAACATCCCTTCACTGCACTGAATACATCATCTGCTTGAAAACCCAACTAAATAGCTCCTTGCAGAGAAGCTTGCGGTGTGTAGCAGTCTGATATTCCAGAAAGGGCAGAATTCCTGGTTGCGCTGCAGTAGCTGAAATTCAGTGACGTGCAACCCAGACTTTCTCTCTTCATAGACTGAGGAAGTGTACGTCAGTATCCAAAGTAACAAGCGGCCACAGCATAGTGAGATAGAAGAACTGAATTCAGTACATACTCAAGAATGTCTTTGTTTCCAACATGGTACATTTATCGAGACATACTGCAGCACCTTTTTAGAAGGTCATTTGTAGTCTGACACCTTTTTAAAGTAAACATTTTCATGCTTTTTTAAAATAATATTTAGCTACGCTGAACCAAGTTAGTTATACTTTTATCATAGGAAGCAGTATTTTGTAATTTCATACTTAAAATTATTTTTCTCTTGGTTTAAAATGGCTTTTGATTATTGTAAGCAGCCTTCTTCAAAAAAAAAAAATAGTTCTAAGCACTTAAGCACATTGATAATTCACTTGTGAAAATCATGCCTCTGTTGCTGGTTTTCATTATTCCCTTTAGTGGCTGCAGAAATGTTTGTATTTCATATTCAAAAGCCTACTGGCTTGGGAGGGGAGGGAAAGTTTCCTTTTTATCCTGACTATTTTTTTTTTTAAAGGAGGGTTACAACTTCCTCTGTGGTGAACACTTAGAAGTAATGCTAAACTTCACGACTGATGGCTGCAGGCAGCTACTCTTAACGATACCACAGTACTACAGGGTATGTTAGTACAGGTACATGTGGCCTTGTACCGTCTAGAAACTCGATGTGATATTAAAGTCAGCCCTTTACAATCCTAGGAAAACTGAATTTTCATGAGCATTTTATTTTTACTAGCATGACATACACTGTACTTGAGAAATACAGTCCCTGTCCTTTGCGTAGAGTGTTCCATTGACTGTTCCTCTCGTGACAGACTAACTACTATGCAGATTTTTATTTTTATTTCTTTTTAAGTGAAGTTGTGCATTGCTGCTGTCATGTGACGGAACATGTACTGTGCTAACGTTTATAATTGGAAGTTTCAAGTCTTGCCATTTGCTTACATAAAGAGGAATAGGAGAACTTACCTTAACATTAGGCTGTGTAACCTAAAGGAACCTCGGCTCTTGGACCCTTCAGTTGTTTTGCTGTGGCTGTCCTGAAATTAAAGTTCTGTCAAACATCTTGAAAGGATATCACTTTACCCTCGCTGTCAGCAGGCATTTTCTTAACATTGTTGCCTTATTTATAAAGTTCCTGAACATTCATTTTCAAAGCACTTGTGAGCAGCGTTACTGTAGAGTGGTATTGATTTTGCTGTGTTAGTCATCAGGTCTCTATCCTGTCCCGAGGTCAGCTCCATGAAACACTTGACATCTGCTTTCCAAGGACCTAAAACTGCATGGTACTGTTATCTTCATTCGCTTCTCTTCCCTCCAGGTTTCATGGAGTGGCTGTAAGCTGTCGAATACTGTGTTCATGGCAGCAAGAACAGCAGTTTCAAAGGTCATCGCTGACATTTCCTGCAGTGTAAGCTGTGGTGTATTTTTGCTCTACATTGGTCTGTACTTGCAGTCACACCACACGTTAAAACCGAGGTCATCAAATCCTTTTTTGGCTGTAGCACAGAGCAGAAATACGATGTAGAACGGTAATTCAGATTACAGAGTTCATGTGAAAGTTAGCATTAAATTAACAGTGGTGACGGAGCAGCTTTTATGTCCATTTTTTCTTATTTTCCAACCAGTAGTTTTATTTCTGAGGGTATGCATTATGGGACACCTGCAAAATTCCAGACTGAGTAAAAATAGTGTCATTTTAGGTGCAGTGGTCCCCTTGAACATTTGTGTCTGCAATTTACCACTGTGCTGTGATATATCTGAATAGCTCCATGCTGTTCCTTACTACAGCTTTCAGATGTTTGCCACGTGATCTGTCATCTTTGCCTTGAAAAATGTGTGCATGATTGAGAAAAATGACTGTCCTTAATCTGTTTTATATTTAGCTGAAATCTTAGATTCCTGTATTAGCTTAGTTTATAGAAACGGCGTTCTCCTAGGAACATGTATCTTACGCGCACACAAAAAGTAGTTGTTAGCTGAGCGAGCAGTTTGTGTCAGTTCCAAACTGCCATCTTCAGTGTGGAAAGTAAATGTTTTCTTTTTTACCACGTACTGCAAAAAAAAAAGAAAAAGAAAATTCATGTATTTTAATCCTTCATTGAGTCACTAGATGTCACAATTTCTCATGATTCTCCACTTTGATATAAAATCTGTGCATATGTATGGAAAATGTGACAGTCCTGCGTTAAGATCGGTTCCTCCATAGCTGAGAAAAGCTCTTATAATTGTGTTGGTCCTTGAGAAATCTCAGCAAGCATCGCTACAGAAAAACACACTTGAACGTATGCAAGGAAAAAGAGCCTCCTTAGAAATACCTTCCTACCTGTTATTGGTATTTTTCGTTTGTGGCTGGACTTCAGTGTTGTGGCTGCTTTACTCCGTTGCTAGTCATTTATCTTGAGTTTGTCAGCTTTCAGGCTTCTTCGGTTTTTAGAAACTTCCTTCTTTCTTCAGAGTAAAACTGTAACTGATCCTGTGAGGTAAGGAATGCGGAACGTTTATTGTACGAATGCCGATGCGAGGACTGAAAAATCTCTTATGAGTGGGAACAAGAAACCAAACACGCAGTTTCTGTTAAAATAACCAAAATGTAAGGTAAACAGCAATAGTCTTTTGATCAGAGATGGAATTTGCATCAACATGAATTTCATGCTCTCATTCACAGGGGTTTCAGATCCTTTACAAATGACCTGTAGTCTTACTTAATTCACTTTACTGTGTTTTCATATGTTAGTTAAGTTACCTGTCTAGGGTAGATGAAGGCTTTTTTAGTTTTTCTTAAGCATCACTTGTAAGTTGGTTGGTTTTTTTTTTTTTAAACCTGACAGTCTGCATCTTACACCAGACACCTGTAAAATAAGTAACTATGATTATATATTGTATTCTTTTGTGACTGCATTGGGGATAAAACACAACATACTTCACTATGTTACTTGTAAAGAATCATTTTTAATATAAGCACTATATTCTGTAATGTTTAATATTAAAGACAGGTGCATTATTGGAGATGCATCTTATTAAGAAGAGGAGGCAGAAACTTTTTTTGCTTAATGTTTTGTTACTCTGTTTGTTGCACTGAAATTCAAGAGTGTAATTTGTAAAATCAAGTTTGCTCACGTGTATAATCAGATCTTGTTCTCATTGTATTGCTTATGTAATTAGGTTACCTGGATATATTTCTGGTAATGATTCTGTAAGCATGGACAATATGTTATTATGTTTAGCACTACGGAATTAATGCCGAGAACAAGCAAAGCTTCTTGCAGAGAAAAGGAGCAAATGGGAAGCACCTTACTGGGAGAGCGCGTTGCATGATCTCAGTCTACAGGAGCTGCCAGACAGTAGGTCATCCTAAACTTGACTGCAAATTGCTCTTTGGTGTAATAAGCACATTGACATACTGCTATCAGTGCTGTAAAAAGTACAGCGGTGGCTATTTTTAACCTATAAATATACTGTAATTTAAATTTTTCCTACAAACTGAATTTATATTTAATTGCTGCCTAATACCTAAATACTTAGAATTTTTAGGAGGGGTAAAGGTGGGTGGGCATGCCAGTATATTTTTGGGAGGGGCTGTTGCATATACAGTTCTTTGCACTTCCCGTTCAGTTTGACTGTTAATCCAAAGCTCCCAGCACCGGCTGCAGTGAATCTGCAACCTGACATTGATGTACTTTTTATTGTGATGCCGGTCTTCTGTGGCCCAGAGCTTCAGACTTTGACAGAAAAGGTCATCTTTCCACTCTCGAATGTGAACGCTCTGATGTACCTCTGACACGGAAAAATGACCACGCAGCAAATTCTGCTCTGCTGAGTGTCCGACGTTAACCTGGAGTGTTATTTAAAGATGGTACCTGAGGCTGTTAATCAGTCGTTAGTGTGTCTGTTTGGAGCAAGTGAAAAGGATGATGGCCGTTTTGGGGAGCACGGTCCAAGCTCTGCAGAGATTTTTTATTCCAGAGACTGCCACCTTATTCGGTAATTACTTTGCCGTAGTAGACCGGCTTGATTTTCAGATGTAGAAACCTATTTTTGATTTCTGAATGGGGAAATAGGTGTTGGAGATCAGGGGATACTCACTTAGCATTTCCCAGTGTGTCACTGTGGCTGTTCTATGTTTGCAATTTCATCTTAAATATATACGTCATCAGGTGGAAGTTTAAGACATACAGGTGGCTGCAAGTCGTCTTGCATGAATGAAGCCAGTGAAGTTTAATGAAACTTAATTTGTTTGTTTAAGCCTGTTGAATAAATAGAAAATAATCAAAAGAAAGCCAATCTGCCATTCACTAGCTTTGTGCAATACTACCGGTAGACTCAAACACTACTAGCACATCGTGCTTGGCTTTAAGAAAGTTCTTTAACTCCATCGTATTCAAAAGGACATATTAATTGCATACTTTATTGTAAACGACTCTGCAAATTTACTCTCATGCCTAAAAACGCTCAATGTTATAAAGTATTAAGCGAGTATGTTTAAAAAAAAGGTAAAAAACTAAACATTTCTAGCAATACCTAAAAACTAAAAAAAGTTATAACTGTCTGCTTTTTGCTCTTTTTTTCTTTAGTGCAGCTTTTCTGCAATGCAAGTTTATTGCTGTGTATTTCATGGTTTTTATTATCATGACTCAGAAGTTCAGACCTGTACACAGTACTGCACTCACCTTCTTGTATGTGCGATGTAACATCATACTCACAGTTTTGGTGCTTTAAAATGATTCCTTTTTTTCTTTATTAAAGGATATTTATTTGACCAGTGTCTGATTTTAACTTTGAATATGTACCAACATTAAAAAAATCTTTTTTAGGACAGTTTGGTTCCCACAAAAAAAAAAAAAAAAGAATTTATGTTCCCACTGTTGATTTAGGTTCCTCCTCAAGCTGTCCGTCATCACTCGATGGCAGATGGTTGTGCCTAAGCTGCAGGAATAACACTGTTTAGGTGATACTGCTGTAAACTAAGTCCCACAATTCAGGTGTCACAGAAGAACCCTGGTCTTAATAATGCAGGGCAGTCGTGCCTCAGTACAGATCTCACATGCCGTCCATTGAAAGACGTCGACGAGAACGGGTAAAAATTTCAGACCCAGAAATCCGAGGGCATTTCTCCCTTTCTGCCCGTCTAGGGCTGGCGCTGTCAGTGCCGTTGCGTGGAGAGAGCAACCCTCTGCCCACAGCCCCTTGCAGACAGGTATCCGTAATGAAACCTCAGATCGAATGCATGCGACTTCCCCACTATCTGCTTTTTTTGTGCAGCACGTTCCACAAGCGAAACGGATCGTCCGTGAAGAACCTGGATGCTTTGGAAGTACCTTTGTGAGTGTTTTGAAGAGTTTAACCTTTTTTTTTTTTTTCTTCCTGGGGAAGGAAATACCCCAAAATAGACGACTCCGTCCTCACACTAGAGATGCCAGCTTGGTTCGTTGTTGTTCCTTTCCTATGGCTGTTACGTGTTACTGTTTATCTGGACTTAAATCTTACGGAAGAGACATGTTTGCATTGTGAATCTTTCTCCTGTCACTCCCGTGGTACAAGAGCTGCAGTGCCAGTCAGCTGGTCCAGGCAGGCTCCACACCCACCTGGTCCCTTGACGAGGGGAAAAACATAAGCTGCTTATTTCCGGAACAGGAACTTCTTAGTGCAACTACAGCCCTGAAAGAACAAGAAAAAGGGTGTGACGTTCCAAAATCCAGACCCTGGAGCTTCTTGACCAAACTCCAAGGGCTGCCTGGCTCAGGTGTCGTGTTTTGCACTTCAGGGGATCGTGGCATGAGCTGTTCGGTTTGGGTTGTGGCAGAACACGTGGAACAAGCAGGAAATGCGTTTTGAAACAAGCATTTTTGGTCACGACTGGCTTTTCTGAGGGAAGACGAGGGCTATATTTGCAGCCAAGGCTGCTCGTCGCGCTCTCGCGGCGCCTCGGCAGTGCGTCTGGCGCCGCCGTGGGTGCCTTCGTGCGCGGCCTGCTCGGCAGGACAAAGCCCTGTTCACAGCGCTT
>NW_010240805.1:0-28558 GCF_000690775.1 Eurypyga helias | reverse complement strand
GGGTATTCCTGCAGGTTGGAAGTGTATTTAACTGCAAATCAGTGGGCGTCGCTGTACGCGCACGTGGAAGGCAGGGATGTGCCACTTGGAACCAGGCCTAGATGACCGTACAACGCATGGGAGATGGGTAGAACTGTCATTTATTAGTTTTCACGTTTCTTACGTGCCAGGTGGAGATGTACATTGTGAATGAATTATTGACCGGGCCACAGTCCTCAAACCTGCGGAAGCCAAACACCACCTCCTTCTCACAGAAGCCGTTGGCGTACCTAGGGTTGGTTTGTTCCACCGCTTAATACTCAGCAGGGGGGATGGGAAGGAGGGGGAGAAGTAGAAATGGAAAGTGGGTTTGTCAGATCTCTTTTTCCAAAGCCTAGGAACTGTTCCTTTTCTCAACCGTTCCCATCGTAGGGAGCGGCCCTTGTACAGGCGTGAATCCTGGCTTTCCGCAGTGTCACGGAATTGCCAAAGCACTGCCATATCATCACCAGGGCCTGAGCTCCGTGCTCACGTCACGGATCACTTGCCGAGTTCTAGTGTGATACAGGGTTTTCCTACTGTGTTTTGCCTTTTAGGATAGAGGGATGTAATTAACCTAACGATAAAACAGCCTCTGTAAACCTCAGATGTTCCATGTCAGCCGTTTAACCGTTGGGAGCCTCACTTGCTCTCACAAACTGCGCCGCAGCAGAAAATTATTCCAGGGGTTTTACCAGGAAGCTATGGCAGCAGTGACACACAACCTGCCCTGCTCACAGGTGCTGCCGTTCCTGACCAGCTGCCTGTCCTGCAGAATCGCAGACACGTTCCCGCAGAGATGCCTTCCTGCCCTTCCCCCTTTGCACGCAGACGCTCAGTCTCTCTTACTTTCCCTAACCTGGATGCGAATCTCCACCACCGTCACGCCAGCTGTTCCCTTCATTCTTTCATCTCAAGCAACTTCTCTGATTTGCATCACGCTCCCTCGGTAAATCACTGTTTAAAAGTCACAGAAATAAGAAAAATTATAGTATCGTGCAATTCATACAAAGCCTTTATCTTAACTGTATTTTTTCTCCCTCAGTACTTACATTCCTACTGAAATTTAATGGAATTAAACTGAGCTTTTAGCATAGAGAAGCACCAATGTGTGCTCAAGCGGCCACGCACGTTAACTGCACGATTCAAACAACACAACAGATGTCTTTTGAATCAACCTCGTACGAGGCGTCATAAAGCGATGGCCTTTTTTTCCCCCCCCACGCTCACTCACTGCGAGTAAAATGACTGCTGGAGCAGAGAGAGTCCTGCAAAAACAGTATTTGACAGATAAGCCATTGCACACTGCTCTCGGCTTCCAATGACATTAAAAAAAGTTGGATTGGGACTAAAAAATAAAACTATTGATATAAAAAAGTAAATCACACATCACATCCTTTTGATGCTGGGGCACATACACCTGCGCCACTCCTGTCACTGTTTCTTGCAGGTTTCTACTGACGAAGCCCGTGGCCTGTCTGACTCACCTGTTGCAGGGCCTACTGCTGGGAGGCTTCCAAGGGTCAAACTCAGCTGAAACGGACAGTCGTTACTTCTGCTGCCCGCTACCACCATGTGAACAAGTTATTTTCGCTGCCCTGCAACAGCGTTTTGTGTCTCGCGTCATCTCCCACCCTACCTTGTTGTGTCACTCAGATTTAAATTAAACCGCGAGATCTGGCCATTCATGGGCCATTACTCCCGTGCTCAAGGCCAGCAAACGGGGTCAAGAAACACTAGTGAGTGATACCTGGAGCAGGTACACTCTCGTTTAAGCCATTCTAGGAAAAGATGTGAGGAGTGCAGGAGTTGTCCTCGGTCAAACATAGAGAAATCTCTGTTCAGGAGATGGTTTGTCACTTCTTGAGAGCAACAAAAGAGGTGTCTGTATACAAACTAACATATGTTACCTTTAAAACACATTTAAACAGTGTTGGAGCGAGTCTAGAGGAGGCCACGGAGATGCTTCAAGGACTGGAGCACCTCTGCTATGGGGACAGGCTGAGAGAGTTGGGCTTGTTCAGCCTGGAGAAGAGAAGGCTCCGGGGAGACCTTATTGCACCTTCCAGTACCTGAAGGGGCTACAAGGAAGCTGGGAGGGACTTTTTACAAGGTCCTGTAGTGACAGGACAAGGGGTAACGGGTTTAAATTGAAAGTGGGCAGGTTTAGATTAGGTATAAGGAACACATTCTTTACCGTGAGAGTGGTGAGGCACTGGCACAGGTTTCCCAGAGAAGCTGTGGATGCCCCATCCCTGGAAGTGTTCAACGCCAGGCTGGATGAGGCTTTGAGCAACCTGGTCTAGTGGAAGGTGTTCCTGCCCATGGCAGGGGGGTGGAACTAGATGGTCCTAGTGGATGCCCAAGGTTTCAGGGATGCTTTGAATAAGAAGGCATTTGGTACTGTCAGCACCAGCTTGGTTAAGCAACTGATTGTAAAATTCAGCTCCTACTCCCTTTGGAGCTCTCCCAGTGGAAGAAGCCTAGCTGTTTCCCAAGGGGACATGAAGATGCCTTCCATCAGCCCATTGATGTGTCAACTGCAATAGCAGATCATGGTGTTACCTTAGAAAAAACCTAATAGACTGGAATACTGTAAATTAGAGTTTCTTCACTTGTATCTGTCAAGATCTTCCAGCTGACGAATGTGTGACCTCTTGACACACCACTGTCACTGTTTTCCAAGTAGCTACGCCCCAGCTTTTACCCGAGGTAAAACACACAGCTGTGTCTGAGGGCGTCATGGAGGTCAGCTCACACTTCCTCAAGCAGCGTCTCCCTTTCCTGGCGCAGTACGTCAAGAGAGACGCTTAAAACGTCGCAATGAATTCTTCAGCCACATGGTACCTACCCCTGAGCTGAAAACCCAGCCTCAATGGTTGACTGCTCTGTTTGCTTTCACCCTGAAAGTGCACCCTCCTCTCTGCAGGGCTGCAGCGGTGACTGCATGTTTGGACAAAACCAGAGTCCCTGGCGTGGTGGCTTACTCAGCCTCGGGGCTGACCTGCACTGCACGCTGCCAGGCCTTAATTCCTTTCTGGATTGCATTTACAGATGCCCATGTCCTTGTTACGGCTTCATTGCTGCAGTTTGGCCAATGCATCACAATTCCCTTAAAAAAACCTCTCTGAACCTACAGCACAGTTTGCTACCTGCCTGTCCAGGCTCGTGGCTAGACTTCCCCGTCGGGCTCTGCAGCTGCAGAGAGCTCTGATCTCATCTCTGTGCTGCTGCTCTCGGGGAACTCTCCAAGTGTTCTTTTAATTCCTTCGCAAACGAGCTGTCTCCTATCTTAGCTGATGACAGAAATCCCCTGACTTGATGGGATTTTTTGCTGCCCAGTACATATCCCTTTGTTTTAGCAGGAAAACCAGCTCAGTTTCTTTGGAACGCAGCCTGCCAATCCTGACATGTTACTGCATTTCGACTTGAGGAGTCAAACGCACCTTAGAGGAATTTTCTATTTCCGCAGTGGGGCCGCCATCAGTAAAGAGCCCACAAATGCCTCTCTCCTGGAAACACTTGCACTGCTCTGTGTTTTAGCTGGCTTCCATTCAAAATGCTTCCTTGTGGCATCCTTGTTAAGAACATCCCCAGTGCTTCCTCATCACCTCTTCCCTTGGATTCCTTGGGTGGCTGGCACCTTCACCAAGGGTCCGAGCTGTTCATGCACAACAGCCCGCGCCCCGCACTGACAGACAATCTCTTGTTCGGGTTGCTGATGTGCCTGTCTGGTGAGCAGGACGCTGGATGTTTATGTATCTCATTCCATAAGTGATTTAGGACTTTCGTATTTGTTGTAAACATGTGTTTCCCTGCTCCACATTACACAGGAGAAAAGAACATGGGAAAAAGGAAAAATACAAGAAATACAGGATAAAAAAAGTTTTGATTTATATATATATAAATACATGTATTCATATATATATATGATAATAATAACCACCCCAAATAATTTATTTTTCTTTCAAAGAGGCTGGTTTCTACCAAACCAGCAGATTACTCTGCTTCTTTCAGACCTGCAGAATGAAATTCCCCCTCTGCTTTCTCCCCTGCAGGCAAATCTCCAAATGTGCAGGATGCTCTGGAGCAAAAGGGCTCGACTGGTAGTGACAGGGCTACCGGTCCAGTGGCAAGTGCAGCCACTTTTGGGCTAGTTCCACACAGCTGGCAGGGTGAGGCTGAGCAGCAGGGACTCCGTGCAGGATGCTCACACTAGATACTACTTGAGTTGCTTGGCTACGCATGACTATCCTGGTTCCTCTCACCAGGTGAAAGTCAGAGAGCTGAGCCTTCCAGGGATAGATTTCTGGTGCCCATTGCTGCAGATTCCTGAGGCACAACACAGCTGGAATTACAGAAATAGCAGTATATTCAGATGTAGAGAGAGTAGGTTTAATTTTTACATTTCTATCCACAGGTAAGGGCTGTGATCTCTCTCTTGCAGGGAAGTACAAGATCATTTTGCTTCCCACTTCTTTTGTTTAAAGAAAATTCCCATTGTCATTTAACAAAATACAATCCAGACTCAGAGAATTTCAAAGGTCTTGTTCCCTCTCTGAAAATCTTACGCTTGCAAATATCCGCACGACCGTATTTAGCTTGAAAGGGGGAAATCCATACGCACACATTACACTTAAACATACCTTGTCAGTGTAGTTTTTCCTCTCCCCTTAGCATCTGTATGCACGTGAAGGTCCTGGGCTCTGTCTCCTTCTTGATTAATTTTGAAAAAATTCTTCCTCTCCAAGAACAGCCACAGTCACAGAAATGCAGGTTCTCTTCCCAGACAACCTGTAGGTTGCTATTCTCAGTCTAGCGGAAGCAAACGCCGCTGACAGCACTGCTGGGTCCATGCAGTGAGGTGAGAGCAGGTGAGAATCCCCAGAGCGGGGACGGACGAGGTCTGAGACTACTTAGAGGAAAAGAAAGAAAAACCCCAAACCCAGCTCAGAATTTGTTACCCAAACACCACAGGTGATAGCAGCCGGCTGCAGGAAAAAACAGGGAGTGTCATCAGCCATGACCAGTGCCTGACACTGATGGCCAACCTCTAGAGCAGTGAAGGTAAGGGACTGGCAGGACATGGGGTTTGCAGAACGCCAGAACTTTGGCTGCATTCACGGAACACACTCCAAAGGCTGGCCTTGAGACCCCTGAGGGAATCAGGGCAGAGTTTTTGGGGCAAGCCAGGTGTGCTCAGCATTGGCCTGACGTGAGTACCTAAGGGAAGCGCGATCCTTTCTTGTGGACCTTTTGTGGCTGGCAGTCTCTGTCCTTTGCTGCACAAACCCCTCTTGCGGCCTCTACAGCTACCGGTTCCACGTAAGGGAGTCTTTCTGACCACTCGCATTTCCCTCCCGCCCTGAATCTAAAACGTCTTTGGTGGTTACTCCTTCTTCCATGCCTGAAAATGACGCCGACTACCAGGTGCCTTGCTGCAACGGAGCTTTGCTCGTGCATGACCCGGCAGTGAGGGAGAATGTGGGCGTAGATGCTGCTGCTGGTGTGTCTTTGGTCTGAGGAGGAGCTGCCAGCGGTCCAGGGGCAGTGCTGGCAGCTACAGGTCCCGGAGAGGTTGTGGCAGGCAAGCTGCGAGACCCCGTGTGGTGTGAAAACCCACGCCTACCTGCCGTACCTATATATAGATATGTATTTCAGGTATGGTGATATAAACACCATATAAACCTGCTTTCTGGCTATGTTGCATGGCCAGGAGAGTGGGTGTGAGCTGAGCTGACCCCGGGATCTAACACAAAACCCTGCTCACTGTTCCCAAACATTCAACATAATGGGGGAAATGAACCCTACTTGTCTGAAGTAAGTGCAGTAAAACACGGAACTAATGCTACTAAGCAAAAATAGAGATTTTTAAAAATAGCTGTTACTCCGCGATACGCTCTCTGCTGAGCAGCGTTCAGAGGTGGAGCACACATGCAGCACTACTAAGAAGGTGTAAACAAGGCCATTTGAACATCGCTTTGCACAGCCAGGCCCAACTGGCATGTCCGGTTTCACGGACGGATGGAGTTTCTCAATGGTCCCCTGTTTTAATTGTCTTCTGACATCCGGATCTCATCTCTAATCAGACTTATCTTTACCCCAAGACTTCTGCAATCAACCAAATTAAGTGCCTTTACTGGCACCTGCAGTTCTGCAGAGAATCAAGGTCTGCAACACTTTTCCACTCCTCTCCCCGTGCGGTATTTCCGGGAAAGGTTTTGGTTTTGACTTCTGAATGCCGTGTTCACAGAGTGCGGCTCAGCAGCCACTTCAGTGCAGAACACTGAAGAATGAACTGAGGTTTGGCCCCTTATTGGAGGTAAACCTGAAGTCAATCCCTAACTGGTAGAAAAATGAGCAGAAATCAGAAACCTTTCACAACTGACAACTGAAAAGACACATCCCAAAATACTGATCTTTAATTGACGCATTGTTCATTCTTGCAGGGTTCTCTTCCAAGGAGTTACCCTGGGGATGCCACCGATAGCATTAAACAAATACTTATTTGTGTTACATCTGGTTTAGCCCTTTATTTATTTATATTTTACCTGAAAAATGTGTTTTCTTAGAGACCTTATAACAGCATTTCTGTGTAATCAGTTCATTTTGTGTCTCTCCTGGATATATGAGCCAGGAAAAGGTATCCCCAGTCTGTAACAGACAGATTAATTCGCATCTCACTTTGTCCACATAGAAAAATGCAATTTCTGTTTCATTGAGGCATATGGATTATGAACAAGACACTCCAAAAACTTAACTATCCAGACGGAGGTATACTTACAAAAATCTTTTATGTCAAAGTCAGGATTTCACAACATAACACGCTAATGCAAAATCCAGTAGCACCTGAAAGATTAAGGTAGCTGCTGCTATCACTTGCACATACTTGAAAAAGATTTAAGAAAAAAAAATGAAAAGGTACATTCTCCAGAGAACAGCAAGTGTGTTTCAAAATAAAAAACTGTACTCTTTTGATTTTTCCTTTTTTTTTTTTTTTTTGGGTATTTCTGTTAGGTTTTTTTTTTTGGTAATGCTTTTTGCCTTCTTTTTTACAAGACTGTAGTTGCCATATACAACAAGTTACATGCAATGTGACTGGTATCCCCTCCAGTGAAAGTTCATGGTCATGTTTTCAGGCTGTAGCACACAACACTCTTTGCCCATATACATATTTCCATAGTTTCATCAAAGATGGATACAATGGATAATTCCTGTCTCTGGGAAAGTAATGTTTCAAACAGGCAAACTGTTGTCTTAAAGCAGAAGTGCAGGGGCTACTCTAGGTAGAGCCACCCAAGTATGAACTTTAGATCACAATTTCTAAACACTCGTCTACTGTACAGAAACAATAAAAATAGTCTTAGCAATAGGATTTTATTTATATGTGCACGTATGTCCACCTTATCCCATATTCATGTTTGGCAACTGTTTGGGAATTCAAAGGTGCAGCCCTCAGTAGTCGTATTATAAAAAAAAAAACCCAAAACCTAAAACCAAAAAGAGAGAAACTAAGTGCATCTGCTCTATGAGAAAAGAAATTCTCAAATATCAATTTCCAATTTTAAATTTAATTTCAATAGGAAAATATTAAAAATGTGCACATCTAAAGTTTTCCATGTTCTGTATATACATATGTGTGTGTACGTATACATAGAAATACTTGTGTACCACACATATTCACAAAATTTAAGTGGAAATATTTCTGTCCACTATTTTCCCACATGTAAATGACATCATATCTTTAAAAATGTCAATAATATATCATTAAAAATAATATTACACTTATTCCATCATCAACTTTCTGTGTTTTTATTCTTTCTTCATCCTTATTATGTCCATTGAGCATTAACAGGCCAGACTCTCCCTGCACTTCCACAGATGTTATGTCAACTGAATGTTGCACATCAAGGACACATCTGGTTTACAGCAGCTCAAGTGACAGGAGAATCAGGCCCAAAAATCCCCAGGTAAAGTAAAAACTAGTTATATCTGCTCATCTGGACCTGATAAAGATATACACACCATCCTCTAAAATCCACTCAATGAAAAACATGTATCAGCACGAAATTTTCAACCAGCAGCACGCTGAACCAAGCTCCCCCCACCCCTTTCATGAATAAAACAGGTGAGAAAATACCCTAAAATATGGAGAAAACTTAAACATTGTGTACATTACATACAGTATAATACATGACGGTTTAGCATTTGACCTAAACCATTTTCCTGACTAGTCAGGTGAGACCTGATAAATTACTGGTAAAGAAAAAAAAAGCAGTATTTTAGAAATAAAGCATGTATTTCTAATATAAATGAGAACCTGTGTGTATTACGTGATACATACACACGGTACACACGTGAGAACAAACTTGTCTTTTCTAGTTTTGAATAGCAGTCTCTAAGTGGAGAAAATCATGTTGTACGAATTTAATAAGCAGCTAGATTGCATGTTCAACATTCAAATTAATTTGGGGAGCAAACAAAGGTCCGTGCATTTTCCGACTCTGAAGTCTGACACTCATTCATACATTTTATAAAAGCCCTCTTCAACATTACAAGCAGTTTATGGCAAGAATGTACTTTGATGCAAGACATATGACACTTGGCTTACCTTTTCAAAGAGTTTGGTTTGGTTTTTTTTTTTTTTAAATAAATCTATTATATAAAGAAATGTGTGTTTGCCAAAAGTCTGTTAAAATTACATCAAAACAACTTTAAAACCTGCTCACTGAGGATAAGTGAATTCAATTTCCTGTTTTTAAACATTTAGTTAACAGTTCAGAATATTGCCTGGTGTAGTTTCAATAAAGATGTGATATGAAGACCCATAAAAGAGTAAACATGTCTCCATTTCAATTTGCTATGACAACCAAACTTCTAGAAACAGCTTTCTTGGCTGGACAATTTCAGCGTACGTGCAATCCCTTGCAATATCTCTATGTCGTTAATGCACTCTGTAATAAAACAGTGCTCCCCATAAGCCATTCATCGTTCAGAAAACCTGAAATTCGTGTGACATTCTGAAAAAGTCTCCTGCAGAACAGGTTAACAGTTATTTGCACATACATATCCGATATATGCATCGAGGCCAGAAAACAAACAACTGGCTATTCCTCGTTATCTGTGCATGTCAAATCTTACAGTTAAAATTCTCAAGGTGGGGGGGGGGTTGCCTTTTTTTTTCTTTTTCCTGGGGGACTCACCTTCCATCATTGGTTGGCTTCAAAATATGGTTAAGTGGAAGATAGCATCTCACTGTAACTACATGGAATTCATATGAAAAAGTAAACCTTACATTGGACAATATTGTAGAACACCAGAGTAAGCTCCATAAAGAAATAAGGTATCTTCCAGTAGATATATATATATAAAAAAACCGAAAAACAACCAACCAACCAACCAAAAAAATCCCCAAAAGGAAGAACTTTATACAAGCAGTTATAGTAACTTTGTTTCAATTAAAGATGCAACTCTCTCTCACTCCAGGCAAGAATAAATTGGTAATGGCACTGCTGCTCCACAGTGCAACATATCCTGAGAAATTATTAAGAACAACAAAATACAGGGCTGTCATCACTAAGTTCTTGCACAAAACACAGCAATTAAATATCTTAAATAAATAAAACAGCAGATAACCTATACTGTGTCTATCACAAAAAGGGGATGTGACCTGGGACACTGCTAATTCTTCCATCGCTGATAATTAAAAAAGGATTGCATTCGACTACTGTTAATATCTTTCAAGTTATCTATGGCCAATAATGTACAAGGAGGTAATTTGTATTTCAAGTTTTTTTGTTTGTTCGTTTGTTTTTGTTTTTTTTCTTCAACTAGCTACAAGCTGAGTTCTAAATTTTACATTGAAATACGACTCAAATTTAAAACAAGCCCTCTCAGAGGAGCATTTTCTAATTTTGTGCAACTTTGATGCAGACCCCAACACAGTCCTATGAAGAGAGATAGTGCATCTTTAAGCTGATTGGCACTGAGATCCTATTTTCTTTAGCTGCATTCTATTAGCTTGGCCAAGTTATCTCTTAACTCTGTGAGTTCAAATATTTTTCCATCAAGAATTTCTAAGAGTGTCTTCAAGTTATTGCGAAAAGCTTCTTGCTCATTCTGACTTTTCTCCAGACGTTGCTCTAGATCAGACAGCTGGCCTTCCAGGTCTTTGTTTCGAATTTCTACTTCCTTCAGAGAAAATACACAACATGTTAATGTGTTGTCTGCAAACAGAAAGCCGTCTAACCTCCCGCTGGTATTTGTGGTCTATTTCTGTCATCTGCTTTTTTAAAACAATTCGTCACCCTTTATGGCTTCCATGAAGCCAAAACCGGAACCCAGATTGTTATTACGATTGCGTATGTACCGCCACTTCCTCCGCTTTCTCAGTAATTCAGCTGAAGGACAGAAACTTTTTGGGGGGATAAAATTTAGTCAGTGAACAACTTATTCAGGTAAGTTATTGCTTCTATCATTCAGAAATGTGCCACCTACCAAAAACAGCTTCTCAAAGGTTTACCCAAGATTGAGTGTTCCCTGATTTAGACTATGTGCACTGCCCCAGGACCTGGTCCCCACGAAATGGTCTTACACATCCTGCATACTGCCTTTTGGATGGAGGGTACTACCTTATTCCTGACCCACACTATAGGCCTTTTCACCCTGAAATTTAAGACAGAAACGTAAACTAACAAGACTGATGTCAAGGTGACGCTGACTATAACAAATTAAAGCCGTCAAGCGCAAGCTAATGTCTTTTCTCACGACACGGTGCCCCAGAGCACCCCCCTGCAAGCCCCACGGCAGCGCAGCTGTGGGAGCAGGGAATGCGCGGGAGCCACCAGTGCCGTACGGACAAGCTGTTCCCATGCCGCGAGCGGAAAGACGAAGCGGCGGCATGTTATGCACAGCTGAGGGGATCTGACCCTGAGCAAGCTCAGCTCCCCTTCACAGGGAAGAGCAGCCCCCTCGCGCCAGCCTGCCGGGACCCCTCACGGCTCCGGCTCGCACCTGACGGGGCGGGAGGTCACGGCTGCTCGGCTCTGCGCAAACCGGACGCCCTCTCTTCTGCCCTTCAGGGTATTGGGTCTGGCTGAGGCGGAGTCAGTTCCCCCCACAGCAGCCCTCGCAGCGCTGTGACTGGGATCGGTACCTAGAAAGGTGTTGGTAACGCTCCGGTGTTTTGGGTGCTGCGGAGCTGTGCTCATACAGCATCCAGGCTGTCTCTCCAGCATTTCCCCCTTTTAACCCCAGCAGGCTGGGGGTGGGCAAGTCTTGGGAGGGGACACAGCCGGGACAGCTGGCCCAAACCGGGCAAAAGGATATTCCATATCATGTGATGTCTTCTCAGCAATAAAAGCTAAGAAAAGGAGAAAGAATGGGGGAATTTGTTATTTATGACATTTGCCTTCCAGAGAAACCGCCTTGCTTCCCAGGAAGCGGCTGGACATTGCCTGCTGATGGGAAGTACAGAATAAATCCTTTTGTTTTCCCTTTCTTCCGCACACAGCCTTTAGTTTTGCTTCATTAAATGGCCCCTGCCTTGACCCAGGAGATTTTTTTCCTTCCATCTTATTTTCTCCGCCCCCCAGCCCAATCCTGCTGAGGAGGGGAGTGATGGAGCGGCTTTGTGGGCGTTTTTTTTTCGACCACCACAAGCAGTTGCGTGGGTCTGGAATGGCATTATTTATTGCGTTCGTTGCCCGTCTCATAAATTCATGCTAGGTTTTTACAGTTCAGTTACGAAAAGCACTTTCAAAGGCAGCACAGGGACCATGTATTTAGCGCACCCTACACCCTGTGCCACCATTCTCTGGAGAAGTGCACAGCAAACGCGTATTTACATACATTAACATGTTTTTCAACGGTGGCTGGGTGTCCCAACGCTTTCCCAGGCCTGCTCCGACTTCTCACAACAACTACTTTCACGCAGCCACAGGGAGGGCGATTTGGCAGCAGTCACTGCTCTCGGCATGAGCAACTCCTCCTCCTGCCCTCCCACTCTCCCACTGCTTCTGTGTCGTCGCCCTCAAAGCCAACAAATACATTCATGTTTACATCGGAGAGAACTCAGCTGAACACAAGAAACTACCAGAACCTTACGGAATTTGGGCAGCCAAGAATAACAGGTATAAAATGGCAGTCAAAGCCCATGGCCCAAGACACGTTTCCACCCGCGAGGGGTCGGATGGCAGCATCAATCGGCCGCTGCATCCCTGGCCAGAGGAGGGATGGGGTGATGTGGCCAGTGCTCGGTGTCAGCTCCCAGCCTCCGCGGCAGGGGAGAGCTCTGGGACCCCCAGCAGTGGTGCGGGTGAGAAAGGCAGAGCCTCGGGAACATGGTCTCCTCAGAACTGTCACTGCTTGTGCAGCCAAGGGTTACGTCCAAGCTGAACTGACTTCTTGTTTGTAAACGGGCAAATTAAAAATTCCAGTTTCGGGCCCTGGTCTTGAACAGAACAGCCGAGAGTAGGAATTACCCCTTGCCACCCGGACCAAGAGAAGAACTAGTTTAATCTGTTTAACAGTGAACAACACATTTGCCAAACCACTGAGGGAAGGTAACTGAAAAGAGTATTTGTAGAAACAATATAAATGAAAATACATACATGCTTGTGTAATGATTAGCTACCCCACCACTGCTATCAACCAACAAGCTGACACTAACCCAGCATACCCCCTGAAGGCTCTCCTCCTCTGAGCCTACTCCTGCCCTCCAAACCGAGAACTCACAAGAACTACCTGGTGTAGTGACTGCACAGGTTAAGACCTCTGCGGCCAAGTGACTGCAGTAGAGGACAAAAAGGGAAATTCAAGGTCCTCTCAGCTCTGCAGGAATGAGGTAGTCTGTCCTTCAGCTTGCACAAAGCTGACTGCTATTTTTCCATAATTTGCTCATGCATCCTGCTTCTCCTGTCACTGGTCCTCTTCTACTCACCACACGTGTGCGCTGTAGGAAGTCTCCTTGCCCCTGCTCTTACCCCAGAGATAATTCATTTCTGTAAGCAGGCAAGCCAGTGATGAAAGGGAACACTTTGGGACAAATCCATAGATACATATGCGGTTTTCTTTTGTGATATCTGGGCCTGAAGAGCATCCCACTGGCCTGTATCAAGCATTGACAATCATCTTTCAGGACCTCCTCAGAAGGTCTTAAACTGGGAGCTTGTTCTGCTGTGAGCTGTTAGGATGGGAGCACCCAGGTAAAACCGAAAGCTTGATGTTCGATGGAGGAACTTCATCCATGTTCAGCAAAAGGCTAACTCTCTGCTGCTAGTCCTTGCCCTGTATGTCTCTAAATCAGAAGAGCTCCCTTCTTTAGTTTAAACTTCCAGCTTGCCTATTTTATTGTCATGGTTATAATCCATTCTTGACATTGCTTTCCTAATCCATATACATTTAGATTCCCAAACATTTCTTCAGGTATATCTTCTCCCACACTTCTGTTTCCCTTACCTTATGCTTAACATATATAATGATGTATGGGAAGTAGAACTAACTGAAAAATGCCAGGAGCTGTTGCTTTCAATTTCCGGAAAATGCTTCCTCTCAGATTTTACATCTGATCCACACAAATATTTACCCTAGATTAGCATTAATGATTTTTGCAATAGTATTGCATTACAAGATCATGTCCAGCTCATGTGCAGTTTCCTTTTACAAATCAGTGTACCTCAAAACTGTTTCTTCTTGAGGGGAAGAAGTGGAGAGGTGTCTGTGTAATGTAATCTATTCCCCCAGCTGTGTCATTTCATTTGTTTGTAGTTAATCTCATTTAACGATAAACTGACTCTTCTAATACTCTCAGGCCCTTTGCAAGATGTAATTTACACTGCTTTTATCAAGCTCTTCATACAAGCGGACATCATCATTTCTCATACATTGTTTTCTTTCAGAAAAGAAATAAATTATTAACAAGACATGTCTGTTGTTTGCACTGTGATAATCTTTTCTGGAGTTCAGTGCAAGGATACGAATGAAGTATCCAAGCCACATGCAACAGCTATATTTAGGAACCAGTCATAGTAATAAAGATATCCTGACTTATTGTGAGAGTCACACTGATCGTGACTCATTGACATGTCTTCCCTACCTTGCTAATGGAATTAATAAGTAACAAGGGGCTGATACTTACCCTGCACAGCGATAACATACTGCTCTTCACTGGAATTTACCAATGATGGACTTCTAATTCACTCCCTGGTATGTTTGTGTCAGAAATGCAATACACCTTGACATAGTAATTTCTTTGTATAGCATCTTTCACACAGGCTATATTCCAAAATAGTTGAGAGTTACATAATCCACTTGCAAGCGCAAGAAGGAAAAAATAAAGCAGAAGAAAAGAAGACCGAGACTAACAGATAGGGACCCTGGAGACCATCACCCTGTCAACAGACGATGAGTCAAGCAAGGGAACAGATATTAGATGGTTAGTCTGGAGCTACAGAAGAACATACCATTTCACTGACGTCACAGATGAAGGGTGAAGTGGCTCAGTGAAGGCCAGTATAATCAAAGCAGGACGATTATAGCAAAGCAGAGACTCAGGATCTTTTAGATGGGCTGCATCAGGTCAGTGATAAGCTTTAAGCTTAAGAAAGGCAACTTTTAATTCAGCTCCTAACAAACTTTAAATTTACTTGAATAGAACCACACAGAGTTATTGCCCACAACGTAACATATGGACACATATGCACAATATATCCATTTGGTGACTAAAGATGTAAATATACCAAAAGGAAGATAGTGCCTTTATCAAGTACAAATTTCAATACCTTTCATTTTTCACTAGTCTCCCGTAATTCTGCTTGCTAAGGATAGCTGATTTCTGGCTCATTATTACTTTTCATATGACCTTAAAGTGAAACTATTACATATGCTACTATTAGAACAATTTCCAAATTTCATCGTAATCTCCATTTTGAGTCTCCCAGATAAGGTTCTTTGCTCCTGAAAACTCCCATTTTCAGTCTAAGGCCAGCAACCATTTTTGGAATAGCGGAGCAGGTAAGCGGAGGTGTATTCAGAACGATTTGAAAGATTGTTTAAAGTAATAACAAACTTTCTTCAAACAATTTGACTTAAGAATGGAGGAAAATTAATAAACTCATTTTGTTCTTATGTGGTTTATTCTGTATGCGATGCAAGGAAGTTCCAATTAATGTAATGCATTTCAAAGAGTACCTGCTTAATGATTTTTAAGCTGTGGCTAGTCTGATGTGGCTCGCTTTCAGTGTGATGTAGTTCAAGTCACAGAACAGCGAGGGTCATTTTTCAGCCATTTGGATTTGCCTGAGCTTCCAACCCTATCAAAACTCCAAAGTCTGAATCCAGAGTTTAACCCACCTAAGCTTTGGGCCAGTCTCATTCAGAAGGCAGGTTTCACAAGGGAGGTGCATATCTGCTGGCTGGTCAGCCCAGTGACAGAAAGACGGGCCCAGACATAGCAAGGGAGGGTGATCCTGAGGGCACGCCGACTCTGGTAGGCTGAGGTATGTGGCTTTACAGACAGTAAAGAAACAACCCCAGAAAATCCAGTACAAACAAAATGATTCTAAATACTTCTAAGAAAATGTCAAAGTGTGCTTTTAATGTCTATACTATGCCAAAACGTTCTAACCTTTACTTTCTTAGGGCACATTTAAAAGCTGCACACGAACCCATCCTGACCCGGTGATCCACAGCCTGACAGTTTCAGTGGCACACAAGGCCAACAGGGAGACATCGCCATGAAAATGAGACCCGAACTGCCCAGAACATGTATCACTGAAGGACATCTACTAGTCTGAGAGGACCCTGTGGAATCATAAATTTGTGTCTATTCCCTTGGGCAAAAATAGCAACTTACAGGAGGCAGGTATTTTGATACAAATTCCTAAGGATCATCCCAACCCACCACTTTGCAATGCAGTCTATCGTACACACTTATCTGGCACCCTCAGTGCATACAGCACAAGTTGCTGATGTGAGGAGCTCACCTGATGATCATTTTTCACTTCTCTATAAATTCAGATCATGAACTATAGCTCACCTGTAACTTCTGGGTCAGAGAATCCCGCTGTGCCTGGAGCTCTCTGGCATTGTCGATTTCTTGTTTCAGTCCTTCTATTTCCTAAAGGGAGAAGAAACAACCTTGCTAGCAAAATGATAGCAAAACTGGCAGTTGGCTACTGCCCACTGCAAGCACATCAGTCAAGCCCTGCTCTCAACACTCCGGAATCACAGTCCCGAAACAGCAACTCCATTGTGAATAAACAACAATATGGATAAGCATTTTCTTTTATAAATATACAAGTTTTCTTCTCCCACACAAAAGATATGAAATATTTTTTTCCTGGAAAATTAAGGTCCTTGTAATTAGAGAAACAATTTTTATACTTTAAATTCTATTAGAATCTATATTTCTCCATGTTTTCAAGAATAAAATTCAATTTTCATCTGTGAGCTGTTTATTATGTCACTAGCAGCAGGGCTGAACATCAAGAAATTGCCTGCCTTGACCACTGATTTCTGTAAAAAGAGAGTGCAAAAGAAATGGTATCTTTAATTTAGCATAAGGAAGTAATAAAGTATAAAAATAGCAAATAATGAATGGAAGAAAAATGTTTTCTTAGCTTACTTTCAGGAGACAAGAATAGAAACAGTTAATGACAGTAAAAGGTATCAAACTTAAAACTATTAAGTACTTTTCTGTGGAAGGGCATATTCACTTCCCAGAACCCCTTTCAGAACTATCTCTTTGAAGCCAACAGCTCAGCATAATTCAAAAGTGCATGCGCACAAAAATCGGAAACATTACCAAACCGAGGCTAATCTCTTAAGTATGAGGGAGTTTGGAAAAAGCTTTGTTCCATTTTGGGAGGTTATTAGGTAACGACTGTGCCTCTCCTGCATCCCTCTTGGAAACACCAAACAGTTGCCCTGATGGAGGCAAGATCCTGCAAGACACACTGCCCCTCCGAACATGCACACCCTGCCCACTGCATCTGTCACGCAGGGCTCACGGGATCTGGCCTTACACAGGGCAAACAATCCTTCATACACGGCTTCTCCCACCTCCTTCCACCCATCCATAAGGAGACAACTCTCGATCATTCTGTGGCACAAATCTGCTTTCCTCTAGGACCTGTGCCAGTGCAGGTGTTGCTCCAACTCTTTATTTTCTTGCTGCTGGTTCAGCTCAAAGCAAATGGCACAGTAAATATCGTCAAGTTTCTGGCTGGGGGCCTGGCATGTGTTTAAGGAAAGGGCTGATCTTGGGGGTCATAAAAGTCAGGTATATTCGCATAGCCCGAAAAACAGATTGGCCTGAAAAAGGCATTGATCTATTGCTTGTACCAAACACTACTCTCCAGAAAAGGGAACGCATGCTTACGATGGCTTCCCTTCTCAGTCCATCTGGACTGCATCGATGGGATGGCTGCTCTGTGGAAACCACTTAGGACTTACTTTTACAAAAAGAGATGCCTGGTAAAAGGAAACAGGAAAACTTGATACTTTTTGTTGTTGTACAGATACCCAGCTCTACAATGGACTGATGTAATTATACATACAGAAAAATACTAATCAAAGAAGCTGAAAAACAAGTTTACTTCGTAACATCTATAAGAAATGACAAAGTATTTACCAGCCGTCACAAGCTTAATATTGAAAGCGTTTAGAAATGACACAACACAAAATCCAAGAATCAGTGTTAGCAAATACCTCTTCTTTTTTCTTCAGCGTAGACTCTAACTCCTGTATTGTCTGGTTTAATTCTGTTTTATGTGTGTGGACAGCATTGGCTTGACTGCTCACACACTCTAGCTCAGTCACCTGTTGAATTAAGTAGAAGCACATATACAGAATTAATTTCAACAAATTCAAGGTACTATTACTTCTTTGTATCAGTAGCTGCATTTGAAATATACCCTTAGTTCTGGGTGACTTACGTTGATTAAAATGGGGATGGTATTCTTATGAGGTTAGCATAAAATTCCTTATCGAATTGGTTAGCATAAAATGGTTGCTATGACTTCTCGGAAAGAATCAGTTTAATATATTGCAGGCTGACAAGAACATTAATTAAAAGTTGTACTTACTAATTATTGAAAATTTTATTAAATAAGCTGAATTAGCATTTCAGAAATACTAATGGCTAATGATTAAACACAGATCTGTCTGTGTAACTGACCTGTCCATCTGACACCTTTTAATGAACCATCTTAATCAACTAAGCCATAACGCTCACCCACTTCCTAGCAAGCCAATTAACATTTCACAGCCTCAATTTCTGACTCAGCATCAACAGTGTAATAGCAGACGGTCAGCCACCAATGTCCAGCTGCCAACTTCTTACTACCTCTAGGTTCGGATCTCAGTCACAAAGCCAACAGCTAATGGCACAATTTGGATTTGCACAGTTCCTCTTTATTGGCAGACAGCCAACACTCTCCATCTGCCCTTGGAGAAGTTAAGATACCTGGCAGTAGCATGCCCTTTTTATTTTATTTTTCAATCAGAGATGTGAATATCCTGACATTTACAAATAAACAGTTGTCAAAAAATAGCTCTGCACTGAAGAAATAAAATTGAAATGCACTACTCTACACAGAAAAGCCTTTGTTCATGTACCTCTCAAATTACAGATCAAAATATTAGAGAAGTCTCATGCTGCACGTCTGTGTGGATGTGTGCACTAGAACATTTTTGTTTGATAACAAAAACAAACTGTTAAAATATTAAAAATACTATTTAAAACCTAAAATCTCTTTTTCTTTTTCCCAGAAGATATGTGCCTGTCAGTCTTAGGATGCAGTCCTCAACAGAGCTGCACCACCTGCGTACAGAAACTAACAAATCTAGCCCAAAAGCTCCCTTGAACAAAGTGTTACCCAATTCTGCAACATAAACCTTTAGATCAGCGCACAACTTCCTTGGAGAAGTAGCCTTTAGACAGAGGACAGGTATTCTCCAGCACAATTTTATTTCTTAGATAAAAGAACATCTCAAGGAATCAACGTTGGTGCCCTCCAGCACCAATACAGTCTAGCTAGTGAAGCCATTGTGATGCCAGTAGTTTCAGACTCTCAAATATTTGTAGGCTGAAATGGTCGACTACTGAGTGCAGAGAGAAGTCAAAGGAAAGACAAGATGAAAACACAAGAAAATTAAAACAAAATCCCGATCAAAAACCCTCTGCAACAGCCATGATGAGTTTAGTTTCTTCTACTGGAAAACCGTGATTAGACTTTTTTGCACATCAGGCTTATAAACAGAGAATTACAGCAAATTCTGGGGAGGCATAAGGGGAATGAAGGATGAGGATATAGCTTGGTAACACAACACCCTGCACCTCACCCCGAAGAACTACCTTATTTGCTGGAATTGTCCCAGAAGAAGTATCAGCCAGCTCTCATGGCAAAAAGTAATAGCAGTTTTATATGCCACTGGGTGTTCCAAGTGAAGCCTTAGAAAATTTTCTCTATTTCCTTCAATTACACGAAAACATATCTATTTAGATTCCTTGTGACTGCTACCAGTTTTGACTGTTACGGTGCTCACCACTACAATTACACAAACACAAAAAAGCAGAATTGGAACACACTGACTCAGAGAAACCTATGCCTACACTGTGCCTGAACTAACATCTAGGTACAGCAAGAATCACAGAGGCACAGGGTTATCTGGGCTGGAAGAGGACCCTCGTGGTCAATCGGTTGAGGCCCACTGCTCAAAACAGGGCCAGTTTTGAAGTCATGTGTTGTTGCTCAGGGTTTTGCTCAGTCAAGAACCCTTCACTATCTATTAGAGCTGCCACTGTTTTACACAGCTTCCTGTATTTCTGACACTGAGGGTTTCTGCAGAGTTCTAGCTCATTCCTAAGTTTTGCTGGAGCTGTGAAACTCGCTCACATCACCCACCTATAACCCTTCTGATGTTTATATCTTCTTAAACATTTCCAAGCTCTTCTGCTGAACTGAGTCTTGAATTGGAGCTGGAAGCCTCTGTGAACCCAGGGCTAGGGCTGTTAGGGGAACTCAGTGTCAGGCCCTCTCCCACCGCTGTGAAAGACAGATGCTTTGTATCACAACCTCTCAGAAGGTCGACCTCTCTTTAAAAGCTGCTGGGCTCAGCAATACCCACTGGCTCTTACCAAGCATGGGTACAGTGAATACTCAACGGTATAAGGTTCAATAAGGCAAAGTGTAGAGTTGGTCACAACACCCTCATACAATGCTTCAGGCTTGGGGATGAGCAGCTGAAAAGCAGACTGGCAGAAAAGGACCTGGGGGTGTTGGTTGACAGCCGGCTGACTATGAGCCAGCAGTGTGCCCAGGTGGCCAAGAAGGTCAATGGCATCCTGGTCTGCATCAGGAACAGTGTGACCAGCAGGACTAGGGAAGTGGTCGTCCCCTAGACTCGGCCCTGGTGAGGCTGCTCCTCAAATCTTGTGTTCAGTTTTGGGGCTCTCACTGCAAGACAGACATTGAGGTACTGGAGGATGTCCAGCGAAGGGCAACAGAGATGGTGGTGGTATTAACAGTGTTGCATTTGAAGATCTTTAAGGTTTTTCCAACCTAAAAGGCTTTTCCAACCTAAAAGATTCTATGATCCTCATTTACACAAAGTGTAGGAACCTCAAATGGAGAGAAAGAAGAAAACCCAGCCCCCAAACCACCTCTGTCCTAGCACATAGTGCCTTGGAAGCAAGTGTGCAGAGGTGTCTCATTCTGTGGCTAAGGAAGTGCTTGGACCCCCACTGTTCTCCACACAGCTTCCTCTGGGCTGGTACACACAGCAAGGATGCATGTGTTGGTGCAAACCTGGAATCCAAAGAGGCTTGTGGACCAAACTGGGTCAGATGAAATGTTACTGCTCTCGGCTGCATGTATTGCTGTTGGTTGAAAACACCTCAGGGAACAGCCCTGCCAGCTGCACGGCTCATGTGGACACTCCCCAGTACACTCTGGTCCATACAAACCCAGAACACCTACTGAAATTGCTTATGCAAGCACAGCTAATTTCACTTGAGCAGAGCAGGGAGTGCTCTCACAAACCTTGCCAACAGAAGTAACTCCTGTCAGGAGGGCGATTAATTACCAGCAGTAAAGGGGCTGTGATGTCTCACTCTGGTCCAGCTTTTCTCTGAGCAAATGTCCATCTTTTACTGCTTATGCAAGAAAAGAATGCATTGTTGAACTGTTTTGTTTACTGTTTTTTGAAAAATCAGTAGGTTGGAAAAGAAGAGCAAATTCAATTAAAAATATGGGTTTACTTTAATCGCAGTCTTATTCAAATGCACATTCCTACAGAGATCTGAAAAGATGTCAAATACACTCATGGTATTATCTTCTTGAATGTACCTATAAAAAAGAAAACTGTATTGTGACCCTTTCAAAAAAAATCTGTACAGTAAGATGGGCTGGAAAAATGATGTGATATATAGAATATGCAATTGAAAGCAGAAGTAACAAAAGATAAAGCTCTAGGCAAAAATCTGGATAGCATTTACTTGCTCTATTTCCTTGTTTTAAATTGAATTCATTTTTCTCATGACCAGTGGTCCAAAAATCATTAAAAATAACTCTTTATGCATTATGCACAGAAGGGACCATAAAAAAGAAGCTAAAATGCTTTAGTTTGACCCTCCCACGTGCTATTTTCAGGGACATCTTCTCATTCAGTGTTTCATGTTTAAGCGCAAGGCTCAATCAATCATTCAAGCCTTTGCACAACAACACTGAGCAACGTACCTGTGATTAAGCCTTGTTTCCAGTACAGAATTCAGACTGAAAGAACAGTCACTGAACAATAGCTGATTAAACAAGGTTCTTCTATTGTGCTATCACAAGGCCGCATTGACTTGCATATCTGAAAAAAAGTCAATGCTATTGCTTCTTATTGGAGACTAAAAAAGAAAAAAAGTGTTGTTCTCAGCCTCTGCTTCTGTATTTTGCATTTATCATTATGCATTTTATCATTATCTCTGCTTCTGTATTATGCATTTATCATTATGCATTTATCATTATGCATTTTATATACTGGACATGACTAACTTCTTGTTTGCTAAAAATATATTTATCCTTTCTGTTTATTGTGGAATGCAATATCCAAGGTCTACTAGCCCAGGCTACAGGGCAGACAAGGAAAAGTGCTCATATGCGAGACTGAATTTGAGTATTAATTATGTATTTTTAGCTGGTTGAGTTACATCCCTAAATGGATCATAACTGTGACTGTGATAATATTATTCCATCAATAATTCAAGATGAACTCCCTACAAAGAAAAAGAGCCCTTTGCTTCCCATAAGGAGATGAGAAATGATGGTGCATGGCTCAGCAAAACTTGGAATAACTGCATAAAATTTCACCTAATTTAAGCAGAAGAAGCTTCGTGGTTCTTCATGGTGGACAGTAAGATGCAAGACAGCATGCAAACAAGCCAATCATAAAAATAATGCCAGTATAGCTTTCAAGAATAAAGAAACCCTGGAAAGACTTTTAGTGCTAAGAAATGTGAAAATGCAGAAAACAAGGAAAATTGCTTTTCAAGGTTGCTGCTGAAAGAACAAAAAGCACACCATAGTATTATTCATATACATCATTTCTGACAGCAAATTAATTATTGTAGTTTTCCAAGATTTACCCATAGATAGAATGATAACCTGGGGGCAGAGGAGAGTTTTGTGCATTACCAACAATATATTATTTTTTTCAACAGAGAAAACAATTAAAGATTTTGCTGAAAAGGACATATTTTTCTCTGTGGGCACTGATGCCTCAAGCCATGGAAATATCAAAATGTTTACCACAGTTATTCATTTCTACACAGATGAAAGAAGAATAATCCATCATCTGCTTGATTTTTGTGAAGTAATGAAAGTACAGTAGGAATATTTGAAAACTAAGAAGTTTACTAAAATTGATGCTTTGAGCTTCAGCCATGCATTATTACTTATAACTGATATTGCTAATACTAACTTCAGGGGACATCCCTTTCTCTGCAATCTAATTAGTAAACACTTTTTTGCAGCTATCTGACCAGCTCATGAAATACATGCAATAGCAAACACAGTACAGATAAATCATCCTTTAATCCTGATGATTTAAATACAGTAATTTTCTCACTCTCAAATGGAGTTTCGGAATTTAGGATATATTTCATTCTACAAAGCTTCAAATATGTAAAAATGTTGTTGCATGGCTCCACAAAGTATGTTTTTTATAACTTGCAGATAAATGGATCTTAATGCTTTTCTTAGGTTTTTAGAAAGACGAAGATGGAGATGAAGGACCCTTCAGTGAAAACTTACCTTTTTTTCTTTTCCCAGAGTGATGGTAGTTTGATCGGTAGTTTGGGGTTTTTCAGATTATAATCTTGTATATGACACATTCAATGAAAGTGAATTCCCAGAAAACAACTAATTAAATAGTCTTGGGTCCTAAATGCAAATCTGCTCTAAAGCCAAATTGGAGCAAACAGGAGAAGACCGAAATGACTTGCCTTCAGTTCACCATACATTAAAAGAAAAAGCTGAATTCACATTTTGATTTCAGGAAATAAAACCACCACAACCCGAGTCCCCTGCTCTGTCTGAAAAGAGACCATCTTTTTAGTAAACTGCAGTAATTAAGCAAGGGTTGAATCTTGATAAAGGCTAGATGTGGATTATTTGTATTAGAAATCACACACATAAAGGGAGAGAAAAAGACACATGAAGAAAGGGAGCTGAGAGTACCTGCTGGATTTCAGAAATCCTGTCCTAGAAAATGTTTCATGTCAAGTCAGAGAACACATACCATTTCAAAAATGATATGGAATTTATGATAGTCAAAATACATACTGGAGAAATGAAATGTATATCTCAGAAAAAATACATATCCTCTGAAATAAAATGCTCATATTTTTCTTCTGGCATCCCCTAATGCCATGTAAAGTAGGTAGTCAGCATCTGGAATGCTTTCTCAAGGATTTTGAAAAGATTACTCTGGATTTCTTTTTATTAAAAACTAGGTCCACTGCAAAAAGGATGACCAAATTTACACAGATAATTACAGCCTGGTCTGATACATAAAGTCTTTTTTAAGGCAAGATTCTAACTTCAAAAATATAAACAAATATCAGAGTTAGAACAATTAGCCTTTCCAGATCTTACTGTGTCACAGAAACCCTAATAGTCCCCAGAATGTCTCGCTTGAACATCTGGTAAATATTTAACATTTTGATGTCACTTGGGCAAGAACTTTTGCAACAAGGGTTTGCTGCAATTCCAGATGGAAGGACCACATATTTCAAAGTAAGGATTTATTTGTCCATTCTTTGTGCACTCAGAATTGTTCCATCTGCATATGTTTCATTCAAATAAATGCACAGACAAACACTAACTAATTTGATTAAATTGCCAAGCTACCTTGCAAAATGCTCATCTATTTTCATTATAAACAAAGCTGCAATCTAGCCACATGCTGATTACAATATCTTAAGAAGAAAGTTATAGTTGGATAACTTTTTTCTTTAATCAATCAAATCAAATTTAAATAGAACATAAATTTGGATTGTTCACTGAGGGTAGGAGGGACACAGTCAAGAGGATGATAAGAGATAGGCATTACATAAAAAAGATGCATTGCCAATCAATTTTTGGATCAAAAATCCATTCATAAATTCCTTGTTACCACACTTTCTGACACCACCTCTCATACTTCCACTTTCAGAAAATGTCCTTCCTCGGCCACAGAAAACCAAACCGTTACTCATGGTAGTCTCCAGTGTTGTTAGTAAGGGTTCTTAGCAAGTATGAAATCCACAGTATGAGCGCTGATTCATCAAGTAACATTTTATCACATTTGCATATGCAATTATTATTGCAGCTGGTGGAAACGTGGAGGTGACTGCTAAAGGACCTGAGAAGACTTTCTACAGATAATCTGAGCATATGGCTTATATAGTGTTTCATACTTCCTGTGGACTTTAATAACTGCTTTCATAGATTCTTGTTTTCTTTCAGTAGCACAGAAATAGCTCAATAAAATGACCATAATCTTTTTTTGTATGCTCATGCATTTTTTAATATCCACTTTGAAATTTCTTTTAACAGCAGTAAAATCAGGGTCCATTATTTGTCAGGTGGTTTTGATGACTACGTAAGATACCCTCATACTCATTTCATTCATTGAATGAAAGAACCAGAACATAATAAGCTAATTTTGTCTTATTTCCTAGGAAATTCTGCTGAAATAACAAGCTAGAATTCAAGAGTTTACATCTCTGTTCTTTCAGGAATACCCAAGAGCTTGATCACTTCCCTTCATGTCTTTTTATCTCAGGTTTCTTTTCCTGGAGATGAATGACTTTCAAGGACAGCAGCTCTTATCATTATGCATGGGTGCTATTACTCCCTGCTATTGCCCAGTGTCATAGGATGATTTACTTTAGCAGTTAGCATGCAAGAAAAAAAATAATTTTCACTTTTTACATGACAAAGAACTTTGGGTTACTTTCCATAATTCATATCACCATGGAGTCCTTTTCTTTTATGTGGTATCAGGATTAACGTTAGTACCAATGCTATTCAGTTTGTCTGAAGTAGCTCACTTCAGGGTTTTTCTTTCTGTTACTGAGCTTTTCTAAACTCGTGAATCCCTTTTGACTTCAAAAAGCTATGCAAGGTGTGTAGGAGTGCTCCCCAACCCTGTTTAAGGGAAATCCTGTTGTTAACTTGCTTCTGAGCAGATTAGAGAAGGCTGAGAGCTCAAAGCTAAGCCTGACATCCCATCTACCCAGAATTTGTAACTCTTTGAATTTGAGAGATACGGAAAAAAACATACGCTCATTTAGAAAACTTCTAAAATGTTTAGAAACATATATATAGAAACTATAATGTCTGACAAAATATCAAAGCACAGTATTTCTGTCTTAAACTCACAGTGTATCAAAAGAGAGCAAAAAGCTTTTACTTATTAACTTTGCACTCAGCCACACTGAATCTGTATTCTGTTTTGTCTCAGCTCCATGCACTATTAATGCATAAAACAAATGGAAGAAAGATGATAAAGGTCTCAGAAAATGCCAATAGATGTAGGTTAATATGAAAAATCAAACTGATAAATGAGTAAATCTTAATCAGAAATGACAAATAATAAATGAAGTTCGTTTTTAGAACGGCAATCGAAGTCAAAGAAAGGGGCGTTTAAGCTTTGTTTCTGTATTTTTAAAATTGTAAATAATGTGACACACAGAAAAACTACTTCAGATTTTAAAACAATTACAGAATAAAAATATTGGGCTTAAAATAATGTAAAACAACTTTAAAGCCAAGTTTACAACAAATACCGAATGAGCCAAAAGACCCAGTTTATCACAATGAATGAAAAAACAACCCAAGATAAAAGAAGGAGATACGATGTAAAATCAAAGTATGTTTATAAATAAATATAAATGTTTTATAAAGAAAACATGACAAAGTTCAAACTGTGGAAAAAGGTACCATAAGAAGTCAACTAGTAAGACAGTATTAGCAATATTTTTTTTAATATAAAGACAAAACTATTTATGTAAATAAGGCTATTTATATAAAGAAGAAACTAAAAATGGAAATAATAATGCCAAATTTACGTATCAATATGCATTACTTTCCCCCACACACCACACTTGACAGAGGATATGAATCTGCTGTAGCTTGCAGACAGATGACTCAGGCACCAAGACTTGTATATAAACCAAAGCATGTAAGAAATGAGTTCCACAATTAGATTATAAATAAACCACATAATATATTATTAAATTGAACTAAATATAGGAGTTAATGTTGGCAGTAACATTTTTCATTTTGGAGGATAGTCTATTCTACACAAGACTAGGATCTTGTAAGTGAGCGTATCCTTCCAATGCAGATAGATCTACACAAACTCTTTTACCATGAGCAAGATGCTGTGACAGCCGACTTTTCCCTATAAAACAACTACATTACAACTGAACATGCAAACCAATGCTCAAAATTCTGTTTCTCCTTGAAATCAATTTTTATGTGAATATTTCTAAAATCTAGTCTATAAAACTTTTCTCACCAAAGTTTCTTTCAGATCAAAACCCATTTTTCTACTGAACTGACAACAGATGCAAGTTGCAGCACAGCAAATTTCAATTAAATAGGACATTAGGAAAAACAATTTGACAAGGGTGGTCAAACAATGGAACAGGCTGTCCAGAGAGGATGTGGGATCTCCATTTTTGAGACTTGATTTACAGCCCTAATTAACCTGATCCAGTCCTGCAGTTGGATCTAACTTCAAAGCTGGCCCCACTTTCAGTACAGAATTGGACCAGATAACTCTCCAGAGTTCCCCTCCATGATAAATTGTTCTGTGATTCTATGAACTAACTATGGGGTTCATTTCACCTGACTAAAAGTATATCTACAGGACTGCCTATATGATTATGCTATGAAGAAAGACAAGCACTTAATAGAAGTAAATTCTACCCAACGCCTTAGTTTTCTTCAGACTGGGACACTTACTCTTCATGCTTTTGTCTCTCCAAGAATTACAAGCAAAAAAGATGACTGTCTTAGACTTAATATATAACTTCTACACAACCCTCAGGTGAGTCGGATTCCAGTTTCAGGAACATTTTTTGCATCAACTGCAAATACATGTTTATACTGAGCTTAATGAATAAACCTAAGAGAAAGATAACACAATACAGTGACTTGGCTCTGCTTGCTACCACATGTACCATCACCAACAGACTCCATTTCTGCCAATTCAACGGCGCATTTTTCATTGTGTAAGAGAGAAGCGTCTGACTTGCAGTTACTTTTTGAAATGGACCACTATTTCAATTTGAAAGATCAGTCTACAGCATTCAGGTTAGAAGAGTTCTTGTATCGCACTCTGTGGGTAACAGAATGAGATTGATTTTTTTTTTACATGATCTACATACTTTTGCCTAGACAGATGGATTTATTGGGTTAGCCAAGTCTATATTTTTCTGAAAGCAATTCCAATAGAAGGCAGCACTCTCGATGAACTATCCTGCGGTAATTTACAAACATGCCTACAGAGACATAGGCACAGGGCGTTCCTATATTCTGTGTGAGAGATCAACATGCTCTAGGGCCACAGATTACAGGAACATTTAATAAAGGCATGTAAGAGTGATCAAAAGAGCACAGTGTAGAGGATACCATGTTACAAGATTTTTGCATTCCTTCAGAAATACAAAATAATTGAAGAAATTTGCTGGGCAAATGCTATGAAAAATCATTAGCTGTTAATGAACATAGCTACAAAGACTTGGTTACTACTTCTGTTAACTGTAGTATCATATACAAGCAAAGTGACTAATTGTATTTTCCAGTAATGGATTTCAAATAAGATTTGACAAAGAGTTACATCAAGAAAAAGGGATCTTTACCCCCTTGTCTAGTTGGGTCTCCCCATGGCAAATTCAGCTGCTGTTGTTTTTTGTTACTTTTCTTTGTTAGGTAAGAAGTGTATTGTCTCAGCTAAAGCTGTTAATACAGTTTATTAGAATCACCGAATCACAGAATGG
>NW_010240804.1:0-2260 GCF_000690775.1 Eurypyga helias | reverse complement strand
GGCATTTGTCACCCATGTCCCCATTCCCTCTTTCCCGCTAGGAAGCATCTGGTTTAAAAGTGGGAGCACCAGCCCCAGAGTCCCCCATGGGAGCATCTCCCGCTGCCCCAGCACCCCGCGCAGCACGCTCCCCGCCACCCACAGTGCCCGTGCCCTCCTACTCACTGGGGAAGAAGAGGCTGGTCTCAGCAACCTGTCCAGACCCAGCATCGCTGTGGGGGCTGCTGGGTGATGGGGGTCCCACTGGGGTCAAGGTCTACCCGACCACAGGAAACCACCGGAGACTTCTAGCAAAGGGCCAGGATCAGAGCCGAGCCTGCAGGCACGCTCTCTTGCTCCACATGTCTCCTCCTTGCTAAGCAATGGAAAGAAAAAAAGAAAAAAAAATAAAAGAAAAACCCCGTATCTGACTCCGCGGTGCCCTCATACCATGAATTTCTGAATCAGTGGTTGCTGCAGGTCCTGCTCAGGGGATTTTGGGTGTGTGGGAGAAGAGGGGAAGGAAGGGGATTGTTCAACCCGTGCATGACTCATATTCTTCAGAAGCTGAAAAGCGCGTTTTCAAGGAGATTTTCCAGCCACTCAAGTCCTCCAATGGGGCTGCCCTGTGGCCCCAGGCCCGAGGTTTTCCCAGGCTGGTGTGCCACCTGAGCCCAGCCGAGCTCCAGCAGCCCCTGCCCAGCCTGCCTGCGGGATGCAGCCCGGGACGTGGGGTCTGAGGGACCTGCAGATGCAGTGGGGAGTGCAAGAAGGGTGAGGGTGCAGATCCAGCACTGCACAATGAGGTGGGACCTACCTCCTGCTGTTCTGCAGGGGCTTCCAAAAGCCTAGGAGCACAGACACAATCCCCTACTAGCCTGTGGGAAGCAGCACGCGCTGCCTGCTGTTGAGATCCCACCCGACATCCCGCCTGGGCAGCCTCAGCCTGCCACCACCAGCCTGCCACCTCATCTGCTAGCACAGCTTTCCCAGAGAGGTTAAGGAGGGGACAAACAGCCTTCCTCAGCTGCTTCCTCAGCCACCTCAAACCCCACCTGCTGAGCCTGGCTGGGGGAGGAGCCCAGGCCTGAAGCTGCTGGAGAAGAACAGACTGTGCTGCCCCTTGAACAGAACAGCTCCCCTTCTCCAGTGCTATCTGCCCCATCCCCTCTAGAGGGGTTTTCACAGCTCACTCATCCCTACCCCAGATGCTTCCACTTGTTGCAGCAAACAGCATGACTAAGGAACATCATGGGGTCACGCCTGTGTCTCCCCAGCCCGCGCAGCTCTGGCTCACGCCGCAGGCTGCTGGCCGTGTCTGCACGCTTGCGCAGCTGGAGGAAGCCCACCTCGCCTGTCGAGCAGAGCTGAAGTGCTGTCACTCGCTTCCTTGTTCCTGGAAGAGCAACCTCAGGCAACCTTAGACCTACTCCAGAGGTTAAGTCCTGCCTCCTGTGCCAAGCAGCCGTGCCCTTCAGGCCCGTTTTTCCCCTAGAAGTGTAGTACATTTAGATTTTATCCCCCACACATCCCAGAAAGGGACCCATCTCCTCCTCCCGCCATCAGCAGCATCGCTTGCTCTGTGGTCCCCAGCAAATCTGGCCTAGGCTTACACGTGCACTGCAGCCCCCCTCTGCTGGGCTCTCATCCGATCTTCAAACCTTACTAGGGCTCAGGAAGGATTCTCTGGGCATTGTTGGGAACGGGGGGATAGAGCAGCAACCCGACTGCGATGCACTCCCCAGAGCAACACCAGCTCCTTGCCCCAGAGCGCAGCACTACCCCGGTACCCTTGCGGGATGGCACGGCCTCCCCGTGCCAGCCAGACTGCTTCAGTTAAGGGCCAGCTGCCGGCAAACGGCACGAATTAGAGCCGTTCTTCCACGCCTGCGGCCCCTCGAACGTGACCTGGTAATGCAGGTGCTGTTTTCTTTCCTCCCGTGACAGCCGGCTGACTTGCAAAGCCCTGCGGGCGTGAGGGAAATGCCTGTCGGTCTGTTTGCGACTGGAGTGTTCAGCAGCCACGGGAAAGGGTGCTCCAGAGATGCAGGAGGCGGCACGAGCGCAGCTCTGCTCCGAACCGCCCCAGTGTACAGCTGACACGTTCCAGCCACCGGGCCGGCTCCGCTCACACACTGTTCCCGGTGCGTTTGCCCTCGGGCCTACAAACGCCTGGGGATGACGGCCCTGAACACCTGACCTTGCTCTCCGCACAAATCCTGTGCTCTGCTCCATCCCAGGAGTCCCAACAGCCACTGGCAAGGGTCTGGCAAGAGGCTGC
>NW_010240803.1:0-483 GCF_000690775.1 Eurypyga helias | reverse complement strand
CCAAGCAGATAGAAAAAAAACCCAAACTATCCGAAACCCCGAGCATTAAAGTGGAGGGAGAAAACCCGCTCCCTGAGCCCAGGATCCAAGAGCAGGGAGAAAGGAATTTCCAACCTCCTCTTCCAGATCAATTCCCTAACAAAAGATGCTCCTTCTCTGCTTATCACCTGCCATGAGGTCTGGACAAAGACCACACTGCCTGTAGGAACCTCCTCGCCAACCCACACACACCTTCCAGGTCTCACCTCCCATGGTCCCCTCCCACACCTTGCAAAAAACGGGCATGCCTCCGCTCACTGCTAGCTCCCAGCGCCGTGGGTATAGGGACACTGACCACATAGCTTGATGTATTATGGAATGAAACAAAATCTTGTGGGCTGGAACTAGGAGAGCAGCTCATCCCTGCCTAGAACCAGCACAAAAGCATTTGACACTGCCTCACATGATATCCTTATCTGTAAACTGGAGAGTCATGGATTTGAT
>NW_010240802.1:2562-2824 GCF_000690775.1 Eurypyga helias | reverse complement strand
CCTCGGCCCGGATCCCACACCCAGAGCAGCCCGTTGCCCTACTGCTGATCCAAAATCCCAGCCAGAAGCACGCCCTCGGCCTGCTTGTGCTCCAAAATCCGGGATATTCCCTGCCTTGCAGCAGGAGAACCTCCCAGCTGCTCCCGTGCTGGGTGGGAATGGAATTGAGGTGCAGGAACAGGGATAGACGGGGCTGGGCTCTGCGGGAAGGTCTGGGGGGGGTGAAGTGTCCTCCCCTGTTCATCCTGGGGGCCCCAGAGCG
>NW_010240802.1:487-2401 GCF_000690775.1 Eurypyga helias | reverse complement strand
CCATGTTCACATCCCCTCCCACGACACCAGGATCCAGCGGAAAACATCCCCGTTTCCTCCCATTTCCCACGCAGGGAGCAAAGCAATGTGGCGTTCTTCCCGGCGGAAACCAGAAGAGAGCTGGGGAGGTGGGAGCACCCGGGGGGAGGGTGCGGGCGGACCGTGGGACCCCGGGGGGTGGCCGGGGTTTGGCCGGGCTCTAAAACTGTCCCCAAAACCCATTTCCATTGGAAACTGTCATTTGTAGGACACACATCCTCCTGAACGATGTCCGCGTGGAGCGTGCCGACAGCGCCCCGGCAATCCCTCTGGCAACGCCCAGCCCTCTCGCGACATCTGTAACCGAGATTTTCCCTCCCAAATCCCAAATTTGTCCTTTTACCGTGTGGGCATTTCCGACTGAAAATGCTTAATGACAAAAACCTCAATTAATGATTTCCCATTGATCTACCGCACCCATTTCGCCTCGTGCCGGCTGAGCGCGGGGAACCGTAGAGGTACCCAGATATTTTGGGTTATCTAAGTCAGTTTTGGCTTGTCTAATTCAGTTTTTGGGTTAAGTAATTCCATTTTGGGGTTATCCAGTTCAGTTTTGGGGTTATCAAATTCAGTTTGGGGTAATCCAATTCAGTCTTTGGTTTATCTAATTCAGTTTTGGGGTTACCTAATTCAGTTTTGGCTTGTCTAATTCAGTTTTTGGGTTAACTAATTCAGTTTTTGGGGTGTCCAGTTCCGTTTTTTTTTTTTTTAGTCTTGTCTAATTCAGGTTTTGGGTTGTCCAGTTCAGTTTTGGCTTGTCTCATTCAGGTTTTGGGTTAACTAATTCAGTTTTGGGGTTACCTAATTCAGTTTTGGCTTGTTTAATTCAGGTTTTGGGTTAACTAATTCAGTTTTTGGGTTGTCCAGTTCAGTTTTGGCTTGTCTAATTCAGTTTTCGGATTATGCAGTTCGGTTTTGGCTTATCTAATTCAGTTTTTGGTTAATCTAATCCAGTTTTTGGGTTACCTAATTCAGTTTTTGAGTTACCTTAATTCAGTTTTGGCTTATTTAATTCAGGTTTGGCTTGATCTAATTCAGTTTTCAGGTTATCTAATTCAGGTTTTAGCTTATCTAATTCAGGTTTTGGTTTGTCTAACTCAGGTTTTGGGTTATCTCACTCAGTTTTGGCCTGTCTAGTTCAGTTTTGGGTTATCTAAGTCATCACAGGAGCAGCTCTCCTGCATAAGAGGTCTATTTCCAGAGGGTCCTGTGATCCTCCCCCCTAAGGAGAGATCCGTTTCCTCTGTTCTTGTCCAGTTCCCCACTCTGAAGCCGGTGCTCATCGCCCGAACCCGCTTTCCCACCCCCGGACGCCCTTTGGGACACCAAAATGTCCCCCAAAGGTGAATTTTGGAGGAGCCGAGGGGCTGGGGCCGGGCTGTGCCAGCCTGGTCTTGCCGCCGCGTGGTACCCGGGTATGACACAGATTTGTTGCCACCGGCCCAGGGCCCCGCCGGCTGCCGGGTAAACCCCACCACGTGCCCCCGCCGCGGGGAGGAGACGGGATTAGCTCGGCCACATGAGCGGGTTTACTCCACAAGCGTGCCCTGACACGGGCTGGCATGCAGGAAGGGGGCGCAGGAGCGACTGGAGATGCCCCGCTTCTTCCAGGGTGACCCTGGGCATCTCCATCCTGCCGTGGGACACAGGACCCACCGCCCTTCCAAGCCAGGGGGAGGTGGATATCCAGTATCCGGATCCACCACGGAGAGTCATTAAATGTGGGATGACTCAGGGTGACGTGGGAAAGCTGCCGTGGTTGGATGTAATGCTTCCCCCCACTGTCCCCACATCCCGTGGGGTGGTCCCTTAGCACCCCAGGCCCTTTGGGGTGGTGGGTCAGACTGATTCCGGTGGATAACTGCTCCAGGAAAA
>NW_010240802.1:0-377 GCF_000690775.1 Eurypyga helias | reverse complement strand
TCTCCGGGAACAGGAGCGCTCAGCTGGGAACAGCACTGGGGGTGGGAGCAGCACCCCTCAAGGCAGATGGGGCTGCAGCTTCCCCACGCCGGGGGAGAGAAAACATTCCCCAGGCAGCAAACACCCACGGGAGAAGGGAGAGCGTAACACCCACGGCACGGAACAGGGACGGGTGGAGGTGACACGGACTGCAGAAGGTGCTAGAGACAACATTCCCGTGCACAGCAGCGTGATGGGTGGGGGGTGGAGGGATGGAGGGATGGGAGAGGGATGGATTCCTCCTCAGAAAAGAACATACTCGGCCATGACACCTATTTTTCCTGTGGGCTGGAAAAGGGATTTCATAGGATCATGGGAATGGTTTGGGTGGGAAGGGA
>NW_010240801.1:9397-9602 GCF_000690775.1 Eurypyga helias | reverse complement strand
GTCATTCCTGTGACACCAGATTTGGGGAAGATGACTAATCCGGAGGGGAAACCTCACCTTTATGTCGGCTCTGAGCTCCACCAGCTGCTCCTCCGACATCCGCACCGCCACGTCCGTCATTTTCTTCAGCGCTTCCGCCTTCTTCTGCCGGCTGACCAGGATTTCCACTGGAAAACACATCCCAAGCTGACGCAGGGGTGGAACC
>NW_010240801.1:9089-9381 GCF_000690775.1 Eurypyga helias | reverse complement strand
GCGGCACGTTACTGGTGAACAGGTTCCCCCCCCAGCCAGCTCCGTGCCCTGCCGCTCCCTCCGCACCGACCGGGGCCGACTCCATGAGTGGGACGACATGCCGCTTCCATGGAAGCTTGCTCTGCCCCGGATAACCCCTTCCTTGTCACCACCACCCCCCCAACCCGTGGGGCTCAGTGCTGCCGGTGTGGGGTGTCCCCGTGGGTCACCTCCCACCCGCACCAGAGCCGAGAAAGCCCTTTCCCACTCCTCCGGAATGCAGAGATGCTCAGGAATGGCTCCCCATGGAGGA
>NW_010240801.1:8487-9012 GCF_000690775.1 Eurypyga helias | reverse complement strand
CCCATGGATAACTCGTGTATCCGTGATGAAGTGACACACGGATAACTCAAGGCACTGGGAAGTTTGGGGGATGGAACCACATATTTCGGAGGGATCGGAGCCTGGGGGGGTGGGTGGTAAATCCCAGGAATCTGGTTCTGGTGAGGGATGTCGGGTCAGAGTCTTACTTGCTTCCGCTTTCACTTTATCCATTTCAGCCAGCAACGCCACCTCCCGATCCATAAGGCTGGGGAAATAGGGAAGAGAAAACGGGAAGAGAGTTAGTATTAAACAAAGGGAAGGCCAAGTGCCCGCGGAGCAGCCGGAGGTTTTCCAGGCCGGTGAGGAGATGCCGGCAGATGGCGGCAGGAATCCGCCGTACGGATGGCTCCGGCTTTTGTTCTGGAAGCCAAGTTGGATGCTGCTCCATGGGGTGGGCACGGAGCAGGCAAACCCAGCCGGTTCGGCTACGTGGTGACCTGGTGGGAGCCACCTCGGCCAAGGGAGGGAGGCGCAGGGGGTGTCGGGGTGGAGCACTGTGTTGGG
>NW_010240801.1:6285-8421 GCF_000690775.1 Eurypyga helias | reverse complement strand
TTAATCCAACTGAATTGGTTTGCTGAGCCAAAAAAATAAAATGGGAATTCTGGTGCTCTGTGCCGCTTCCCAGCACCCACACAGGTCCCTGACCCCCGGAGTCTCCCAGGGCCTGAGGGGTTTTTGGATTCCCTTGGGGAATCACAGCAGTGGCACCCACAGGGTGACCGGTTGGCCAAATTCAGCCCGTTGGGGTTCTCCAGCACCTTCCAGCACGGCAGAGCTCTCGGGGAGCACCCCGAAACCCACGGATCACACAGGCCGCACGGAGGGGTCCTGCCCCCGGGGGATGCGCACGCCGGGTAACCCGGCCACGGCGCAAGCGGGAGAGGGAACACCAGTCCTCCCAGTGCGGAGAGCGACAGGTACTGGTGGCAACTCAGCGAGGAACCCCCAAAACCCTCTTTGAAAACGCTCCTTTTGTGCTTCCCCCCAGCCCCCGGCAGCTCCTGGCTGCTCGAATCTGTATCCAGCCTATTCACAGGGTTCCCCGTTGGATTCCGCTTCCCTTCGGCCCTTCAACACCCACCACAGGGTTGGGGTGGGATTTTTTTAAGCGAGAAAAGCTCGCTTGCGAAGGGGAAGAGTATTTATTTTAGGGATGCTTGGCCAGGGAAAGCACGGAGCATCTGCAATGCAAACGGAAACCATCGCTCCCGCTCCTCCGCGTGCCGGCGAGGGCTGAGGCGAGATCAATTTAAACAATTCCCTCTGAACAGCAGCTTTGACATTTGGCTTCTCGTGTTGATTTATCGCTCCGTCCGTCTGCCTTTTCAGGGCAGGAATTGTTTCTGCTCGGAGCGCAGCAGGAGGCCTGATCCAGGTCAGGGCACCCGCGGCCCAACCGTACGGATACGACGATGCGTGGCGAAAAGCGACGCTAATAAGGCTCGGCCTCTTTTTCCAGCCATCCCCAGGGCGCTCCGACCCGGCTCCGCGGCACCGGATGAGGCACATACCCCGGGGTGCTTTCCCGCTCCGAGCCACGTTGGTGGCAGGAGTCCCCCGGAGATGGAATACGGCCTCAGTGGTTAAATTCCAGCGGAAGAAGAGGCTGGCGGCTCGCTGCGGAACCGGGATATGCTACACCTCACCCCAACGCCTCCTCCCTGAACGCACACAGGCCAACACCCACGTTGTGACAGGGCGTTCCGGGCTCCTTCCCGCACGCACCTCGGCTCGGAGCATGGCCGGCGTCTCCCTGCGATTTAATTTACCGGGCGGAGCTCAGCTGGAGTCCTTCACCCAATTTTACAGTTGGGCTGGCGGAGGAACAGAGGTCAAGTGGCTTTGCTTGGGGTTGGCGCGATGAGGGGAGGGGGATCAGACCCCACTGCTCCATCCCCCACGGCTTCCTGGCAAATACGCTTCCTTCTCCCAGATCCTTTCTGTCCCGGGAGAAGACCCCGTGTGGGACGGAGAGCCCCAGCCAGGACTGGGCGTTCAGAATGGGCATTCAGGAATTGCACAGGGAAGGAAAACGGGGAACAGCTAAGCTGGGAAGGGCTGGAGATGAAATACTGCTGAATTCCACAGCTCTCGGCTGCAAACGGGCTCGGCCGAGCAGTGCCCGATCCCAGAAGGCCACGTCACAAGGTGTTTGGGAAGGGCGTTTGGGGTCGCTTTTCCTTGGGGCCGACGGCAATCGCCGGTGGCGGGAATGCCGCGGGGAAGGATTCCCCAGCACCAGGCCTGCCGCGGCCATCTCAGCAGGGAGAAACCCCAAGGCCTGCCCCGCTCCCACCTCAGCAGGCGGCCCCGGGGGGGGAAGTTACCACCTCTCGCAAAGGCTCGGGGTGTCCTACCTGATGTGCCGCTTCCCCTGTAGGAATTTGGGACTGTCAGGATTCCCTAGTTCAGGGGAGCCGATCATCTCCAGCCCAGAGGAGCAAATCTCTCAACTTCGGAAGCCAAAGAGCAACCGTTACCTCTGCCACTCAGAGGATGGATTTCAGGGATGGAGACGGGTCAGAGCCTCCTCTTCAGGTCTACCCTACACACATTGCGCAGCGAGAAGACGAAGGTCAAGAGCTCCCAGAAGCCTTGGCGGGGAAAAGGCCATCCCAAGGGCAGCCCTGAGAGGCGGCAGTTAAAGCAGCCCGAGGTTTGCTCCTTAAATCTCCCGTTTCAGGCGAA
>NW_010240801.1:5897-6221 GCF_000690775.1 Eurypyga helias | reverse complement strand
CAGGAGGATCTACCTGCCTCATGCTGTAGGGTTTGAAACCCACGTTAATTATTCCCTGGGTCACAAGAGCAGTTGGGAAAACAATGGACAACGTGAAGACAGGAGGCGTCTGCTCACCGGCATCGCCCTGGGGAAAAGGAAAACGAACGTGCGGAGCCAAAGGGCCCCGGCTGCGGCGTCACCGTTTTATCGGCCACGCGAACCCGGCATCCTGCTGAGCAGCAGTTTCACTTGGCATTTGAGGAAGGAGGTTCCCGATGGCCCCGTTCCAAGCGGGCAAACTCTCCTCCCCTGCTCACACGGAACCGCACGTCCTGCTTCACC
>NW_010240801.1:5145-5777 GCF_000690775.1 Eurypyga helias | reverse complement strand
GGCTTACGGCAGCAACGCGGTGGGGCCGGCCCGGAGCCTTTGACCTTTCCCAGCGTGACGCCAGCCGTCCGCAGACAGCAGCGCACGTCAGAGGGCGAGGGATTACTTAGACGGAACCAGAGGCAGGAGCCAAAAGGATGACATTTTTCCTGGCTGGGAGGTGTTTGCAGATGTCGCAAGCGCCCGGCGAGGCAGACACCTAACAAAACCCGCTGGATACGGCGATATCATCGAATCGTAGCCAGCACCGACTCACAGACAAAGCCACGAGCGAAGAAACAATATTAATAATATTCATAAAACCAAACGAGTTCGGGCTACAAATCCCTTGGCCACTGACAGGTGAAATCCCATTCCAAAGGATGGGAGTTGCCGGGAGCTCCACGGCCAGTTTCGGCTTGGAGAACACAACTCGTGGTGTGAAAACGCAGGTCGGGGCGCGTGGACACCTCTGAAAGGTCACCTAGAAGCAGCGTGGTCTGAAGTTTTCAGCACACGCAGGGTTTAAGGAGAGGACAGCAGGAAAAGCAAGTCCAGAGGAGGACACGGAGATGCTCCGAGGGCTGGAGCCCCTCTGCCATGGGGACAGGCTGGGGGGGGTGTGGGGGTTCGCCTGGGGGAGGGGAGCACCC